>NW_020619603.1:4812286-4839730 GCF_003573695.1 Papaver somniferum | reverse complement strand
TTTTTTCCTGAAACATAATTCTAACTTAAAACAAAAAGATTTATTGGGGTTGTTTTGGGTTTATCTCTAACACTCATAAAAATCAAAGTTCACAAATGCTTAGAGTTTTAGACAAACAAAAGTAAATTATTAGTATTATTCATTTGCAATAACAATGAAAGCAAAAACTAATTTAGATTGATTTTGTATTTCTGACAATTATTTTTGGCCAACTCTGGGCATTTCTTCCATAAAACTGGTCATCCCACATATGCCCTCTGATAGTTGATTCGATAAAATAATCCTAGCATTGTTCGTATGTGATGTCCTTTCTCTGACAGTATTCCATGGCGAACCTACGACACCAACCTGCAACGGGTTCATCCCAGATACTTCCCGAGGACGAGATGCAGCGACTGAAAAGCTTACGGAAACAATGTTTGCAAATGGGTGTCTGTGCGTGATTAATAGGAGCACTTGCAGGCTCTGCATTGGCACTAGATTGTGCTACGACCATGTTTGTTACGAACAACACTGTCAGCATCATCATGGTCACCAAGGCCAAATTCATCTTCATCGCCATTTCTGTGTAAATATTAAATCTTTTGCTTGATAATGTATATTTTGTTCTGGCTATTTCATGGACCCTTTTAAAGGATCGAAATGGAAAGAGATACGTTTTGGTTATTAATTAAACAAAATAATGGTAGACGTACGATACAAATGAATAAGGGTGCATGTACAGCAACGTATGCATGACTGCATGTACAGCAACGTATGAAGGCCAACTGTGTAAGTTTTACAAATTCAACTAAAACAATTAAACAAGAGGTGAAGATTGGGCCGGGCCAGCATGTTTATGGCACAACACAACACAGCACAACACGTTAGATTAATGTGGTGTGTTGTACCAAATAAATAGGCACATCAACACGGCGCATCATGCCGTACAACACAACACTTAACGCGAAGCACACCATACCATATATAAAATACCACACAATCCATCACATTTGATGCATATTTCATAGAAGAATCATTGTTTTATCCAGTTTTTGACATTTTATTTTTTTTATGCTAATTTATTTCCATAATAATACATATACTAATTGAAATATTTAAAAAAAAAAATTATTTGTGATAATTTGCGTTACTTCCCCTGTAAAGATTGGCAATTTACATTACCTCTCCTATACAAATAAAATTAGCAAAACCTCATGTGGTCAATAATTCTGTCTATTCCAAGTTTTCTGACTCAGCACTAACTTACACGTGGTTTTTTGTAGGGAAGATAATGCAAATCACCAATCTTTACAGGGGAGGTAACACAAATTACCATAAAAAAATAAAAACCACGTGTAAGTTAGTGTTGAGTCAGCTAACTAGGAATAGACGGAATTATTGACGAGGGGAGATTTTGCTAATTTTATTTCTGTAGGAGAGGTAATGCAAGTTACCAATCTTTACGGGGAGGTCACGCAAATTACCCCAAATTACCCCAAATTATTTTGGAAAACATCAAATAAGTGTGTTAGCACAGGCACAACACATCACGGTATAATTTTTTTTCCTGGCACGTCATTTAGCACGGCACAACATAACACATCTGAATCTCTGACACAACTCAGCACATCATGCAACACGTTAAGCACGTGACTTCGTGGGCGGAGCTATGCCGGGCCGGCATATGTTTTAGACCTCTAAGCCAATGATGTTCTATCCGAGCCTCAACACGTTACAATTGATGTATTTGTAATTTGTTCTGTCGAGGCAAGTTGGTGTCGAAGTTAGTTCGATTTCTTTCTTTTTTTTTTTTTTTTTGTTCTTTTTTGTCGATGGATTTTTTATTTTGATAGTAGGTTTAATTTCGTACAAGTGGCCATTTAATCCTAACATAGACATTGTGCATTTGCTGGAAAATAGTTCCATTAATTTTGCACTTTTTTTTTTGCAATGAACTCTATTCTATTAACTCCTATTTGATCGTATTCTTTTGAAATCGGTTGGTATTTCCCCCCTACTTTTTCAAGGTTAAACATTAAAATTCACCAAAAATTAGTGCATAACCACAGTGAAAACTTATCACATTTTTACTACCTTTCGGTTCTCCAAGAAAAAGAAGGAGAAGGAGATGAAAGAAAATAAAACCAAGATTATTTGTTAACAACTCGTTTACAAATCGCTGTTTTTTTCTTTTTTTTTTGATCGGTTTTACAAATCACTGCGTGAAGGCTACAAATTATTTCATGGCTTGTATTTTAATGGTAATTAAACAGTAATCACTTAAGCATAAGATTATTCGTATATTAGTTACTACAAGTAAAATCAAATCTAATCTAAACGAATAGCTGACAATATTTCTTGGCGCGTTTCTTAGTATTCTCTAGTACCAGAGCCGCAGGATCACCATATTTGATGTCGCTTTCCACATAATCATTGTAACACTGTATGTATGTTTTGGCGTTTTGACAATGTCTCTTGGCTAAGGAAAGAAATCTCTTTTGACAACGAGCTATCAGAAACGGTGTGCGTCTTGATTTGCAGTCATTGAAATAGTAAGTGTAATGGTAACGGTAACAACGATTGTAAAAGGGTGTCTCACCAGGAGTAGGAGTGGTTCTATCGTTGAATTGATGACAATATTCCTTGGTGTACTTTTGACAATCCAGTGGCATAACCGGCTCATCCCATGTACTACGTCCTATGATGCAGCCTTCGGAAACATCACCGTAGCATTGCAAGAATGTTTTCTTCTTTTCACAGAGTTTCTTGGCCATGTGAGGACACCAACCTATCGGTTCGTCTCTGGGACGTGTTCTGATGCAGGGATCCAAATAGTAATGGATACAGTTTTTGTAAAAGGGTGTCTCGCCTAGAATAGGAGCACTTGCAGGCACTTCTCTAACGCTAGACTGTGCTACGACCATGTTCATTACGAACAACATGGCCACCATCATCGTGATCGCCATTATCAAATGCATCTTCATCGCGATCTTTCAGATCTTATATTTTTGTCTGCTTAATTCATAATGCGTTGTTCTTGCTCTGATCCAATTTTTATAGGGAATGAAGATTAATTGCTTTAATTACAAAGCTGTAAGCATTAATGAGGAGGAAGCGTGTTTCGGAGAAGAGGTTGATTCAGACGTAAAATGTGTGGTGGAGGACTCTTTGTCAGATATAGTTAGGCATGCCATGGTTCAAGAAAATTAATATGTTTCTCCTCTAATTCATAAAAACTTCTTAATTCGGCAGGGCCGCATCTCCAATGGAAAATGCGTAAGACTAAAACTCTTAATAGGCTGTTTAGAGTTTACAAACTGAAATGCTTAGCTTATCGTGGGTTGGCCACCGTGGTTTGTCTCTATATATGAAAGTCATGTGTCTGTGAGGTCTGGCTTTCACAAGCAATGGTTGGATTAACCTACTTTTCTTCTGAACTCGTTAAGGTTTAAGGACAAGAGACTACAACCAAAAATAAACTTATTAAACGTAAAATGATCGTTCATATGTTATTACGAGTACAAGAAAATCTAATTCAAAACAACGTCGTGTTTCTGACATTCATATTTGGCGTACCGATGGCAATCATCTGTGGAATAAAATGGTTCATCCCAAACACCACCCTTCATGCAACGTTTGAAAACGCGTTGGCAACACTTTATGTAAACAGGTGTTTCTGAACGAGAAGGAGCACTTGCTGGTTGTGCATTAGTGTTTGAATGTGCTACCACTATGTTCGTCATAAACAACATTGCCATTATCACGGCGATCACCATTGTAGACATCATCTTCATTGTCTTCTTCTAGGATATTATGCCACTGAGAATATATTGTTCGTATTTTCGTGCCCTTTTTATAGGGTTGAAAATAAATATAGTACCATGTACGTTTTAATTATGCATTAAATAACAAAGTAATGTTGGTCCATAGTAATGGAATGAACGTATAGTAACGTTTAGAAAGTAATTTTTTAAGTTTCTGCAAATTCAAATTCAAATCAAAATGTAAAAAATAGTGGTCTAATTAATCCTTCCACCAAAGGTTTTTGTACAGTTCATCAATCGGAAAAATGAACACTTGAAAGAACACCAAGGTTATTCAATAATTTCCACTACCACAAAATGGCAAACTCATATTATCCGGCTGGCGGTTCTCCGGACACATACGCACCAGGTCCTCCATACGCCATCGTTATACCATATTCTCCTCCTATATTACCAGCGAACAAAATATCATACTCATCCAATGTCGTATTGCGCTTGGTTTGTATGTTGTCTGGGTTAATTTTAACAGCTTCTCCTTTTTCGTCAACATATTGCAGTCTCGTCATAAAGGCTGTTTTCGAGTAGTCCTGAAGTTGAGGTAAATAGGTATTTCCCATTGGCGGAGCTGGTGCTTGAGGTTTATTCCCAGCTATCCCCCCATATCGCATAATTGAAGCGTTGTCTGCTAAATGTGTAAAAAGTTCCTTTGGCCAATATCCTATAGCTTCATCGTTAGAGACAAACCACCAGTTACCAGTCTTTGGATCCTGTTAATTCATATAGGAAGAGATAATCCAATAAGAAAATCATCTTTCATATGCAATCATCATGCATTTACTAGTTGTTACAAATTTTTTTATTTACGAAACTTATTAAATGAAATTATTCAGCAGTACTTACCCGGAAAACCTTATAAGTCATTACAAAAACTTTTCCTCCATATTCTTCTGACAGTGGAAGTATTTGTTGACCAAGATAAGACCTGTTACTCACTTGAACAAAACCGGGGCAAAACATATTGAAGCAGCCTGTTTGATTGGAACCGTCAGCCTGTATAAAATCCATATACAATGAGGATATATGGCATTCTCCAAGTGTATGACAATTTTTTAGTTAATAGGAAATACTAAAGATTGATTGAGTATACCGTCCAATAACCAAACGTTCGAGTGAAGCTATTACCAGAGAGTTCAGGATATATCTGTAAGTAAGCAAAAAGTATTATAAATATAAGTTAATTGATATTACCATCATTTTAGGAAAAATCCTTTTTCATTTTTATTTGAAAATTGGCGAAATTGAAAAATTAAAAGTAACACTTTATCTAAAACGAAATGAGTTTATATATATCAATAGAATAAGTATTAGAAATAGATGACTTACAAACCAACCAACTTCTATGCTATTTATATTCTCCGGTGGACCATTTTGTATCCAAATTTGTGCAGTAGTGATTTGGTCGTGGTTTAATTCAAAACCATGTACACTCATCCAAGCTACGCTTCCAAAATATGGTTTTCCTTCCTTATTTTCTTCTTCAACCGAGACAAACTACGAACAACGGCAATAAAACATATCTTATCGGCAAACAATTTTGTTGGGTAGATATTCATGACCCGTTTAATACCATTATCAATCGGAAAGGGAGGGAAACACATAAAAGGAGTCGAGTACGATACTTACATGATAGTACATAGGCGACTGAGTGTACCGGTTTGTATGAATTGAGTTGTTCTTCTGCTGTAAAAGATATCGAGCATGAACTAATTCTTCTTTTGTTGTTCTGCGGAGAGGTACTGATCCCGGTGGACATCGTTCATTTTGTAGCCCAGTATCTATTTCTGGACGTCGAAAAATAGATGATGATATGTTGTTACTACTAGTTTTTTCTTCTGGAATTGAGCTCGGAACCATCTGTATCTTATGATGCTTGAGTAGTGGATGATCAAACGCTGATTGCTTATAAATATTTATGCAATCTATTGTATCTCCATATTCTGTCTGAAACATGAATGATCTACTTTACAACAAAAGAATTTAAGAAAAACCTTGAAAAGAAATGAGAAAAAATTAGCGCAACTCTTACCGTAATAGTTTTAATTGGCTTTTTGTTTAAAATCTTTAGTTGTCTTTCCAATTCTCTATCTTCTTCTACATCTATAAATTGTGTTTCAACTGTAAGAACAAAAAGCAATACCAAGACATAGAAGAACAAAATCAGGCTAACATTTGAATACTTCATCATCGCATTAGTATTTTTGCAATACATGAACCAATTACATAACCCCTTAAATAATACTCATTGAATTGTCACAAAATCGTAATTAAGACCCCTTATTATGGGAAAATAGTCATTAATATCGTTTATAATATTGCTTCATGCATTTGTCTGTTATGTAAAGAAAAATATTCTTTAATTTTCCTCCTGCATTTGTCTATTTTAAACAGAGAATAATCAAAGAAAGGCAATTTTAAACAGATATCCCAGAAATTAGAATTCCAATTGCATTAATGGTTATTCACCCATCAATTAGCCAGTGGATTATTTCAGAAAGCAATCTTATTAATTAAGGGCCATTAATTAAGGCATTATTAAGATTATTCGTATTAATTACGTAGTTATTACAGGTAAAACGAAATCTAGTTGAAGTTTTGACGAACAAAGTTGGCATCATGAATGTAATCCTTTTCAAGACGCGGTTGATGCCCCATTCCGTTCCTGAAATGCAGGTTTTGTACTTCCAATTGTAACATTGGCTGTATGTATATGTTTCCTTTGCAAAAAAAAACTTGGCGATGTCCGCATACAAATCTATTGGTTCGCCGGGGCGACGCGGGAGACGCGCTTTTAAAAAGTAATGGTAAAAGTTATTGTAATGGGGTGTCTCTCCAGGATTAGAATAGCACTTGCAGGCTCAGCGTTAACGGTTGAATGTGGTATGGCCATGCTCGTTATGCATGCATAACGTTGCGACCATCACCGTGATCGCCATCATCAAATTCATCTTCATTGTCACCTTCTTAGATTTTATGACGAGCTAGGTAAATTAGGATGCCAGAATAGGAATGGGTTCTCACTTTAGTTGAACCAGGGAAAAACCAAGGAAATATTCTTCTACCGATAGTACTAAATTAATAATACTGGATCATGAATGACGATGCAAGCAAAATAAAGAAAATGACAAATTTGAAGAAAGTTGTGTGATTTTATTTTGTTTTTGTAATTAAACAAGGACTTTGGAACACAATCAACAAGTGAAGGAAACTATCTTAACTCTCTTCCTTATTATTGGATCAAACCTCACAAATGTTGTAGGAGTTAAATATCGCACACGTTAATAACTATGCGCAGTGAAGAATACAACATATGCGAGGAGTATCGCACACAACAAATTGAGATGACACACCAGATGATGTCAGCAAAGTCACGGGTAAAGTGTGAAGAATTATGCGAAGATGAGCGATTGTATATGAGCAAATATGTCGCACAGTGATCCCGAAAATAAAGGGATTCTTAGCTGTCATCCACTATGTAAAATCTTATATAAAGGAGAGAGTCATTGTTTCTGGGAGTATTCTAGGACAAGTCTTGTAAGAGAGATTGAAAGAGAGAGAAAGTGAGTTTAAGTTTCAAGAAGAGTTGTTGTAAGTTTTCCATCACTCCTATTCTTTTGTTAATAAAATCAATTCATAATGATTACCTAGAAGTTGAATTAGTTATAGTGGAGTGTAGTCGTAGGATTTCTTACAACTACATTTTTGGCGCTAGAAATCAGTTCTGGATGTTAATTCCTGGTAATAGATCTTAAATTCTAAAAGAAACTAAGGAAGAATCATAAAATATTAATGAATACAACAAGAGTCATACCAGTTCAAGAAAGAGGCAGAGATATACAGTGTAACAACATAACTAAGGTATCAATTTCTGAGGCAGATTTCCAAGCGACAGTAACCGGGAGAATTCATAAAAGAAATTACGAAGGAAAGAAGATTTAAACGATAGAGGCAGAATTACCATTACAAGATGGGAAAAGGTGAAGATTTCCTTTGCGGCAGATGAAATTCCAGAAGAAAACTTACAGCGAACAGATCCATTAGTAATTACGGTCACAGTCGAGCGAGAAAACATTATTGCACAACAAAGGACATTTGAAGGATGGGCGATTGATAAGACATTGATAGATACAGGAAGTGCAGTTGATATATTATTTTATCGCACATTCAAAGCAATGGGATACGAAGATGAAGATATGATACCCACACCATATAATTTTCATGGATTCAATAGAGCAATTACAAAGCCAAAGGGAGAAATCGTGATGCGAATATTACTGGGAGAGGTTGAAACAAAGATAACACTGTGTGTGCTTGACATTGAGTCTCCATACAACATGCTGTTGGCAAGACCAAGGGTACATGGATTAAAGGCAGTTGCGTCAACGTTACATCAATGTATCCGATTTCCAATTCCAAGCGGTATAGGTGAAATCAGAGGAGACGTTAAGGATGCAAATACTTGTAATCAAATAGATGTGCGAACTTATGAAGGACGAGCAAAGAAACGAAAGGACAGATGGAGAAAAGCAAAAGAACAAAGAAAAGAAGAGGAGTTTCGAATATACATGATAAGAGCGAAAGAAGGAAAATGAATAATGATCGTATTTTGAATAGTGGTAAATAGAGTTGTCGTTCACTCGGACTTTGTTGGATTGATTTTAAGTTTTAATAAAGGAAAATAAGGAAAATATATACAAATATCGTGACGGGATGAAGATATGACTGGGACTCGGGATTCCACCAATTCTCACATTCATGCGGTTCAACTATTAATTCCGGACAATTAAATCTCATAAAATAACAAACATCGACTCTAAATCTTTGCCAAGGTGAATTTTATAAAGAATTATATGTAAATCACAAGCATGACGCATCAAAAGTACCTAAGACTAAGCATGCAATATCAAACGAAATCACAAATAATCAAGAAAAACCATTAATCAATTATAATAGTGCAAATAGTCAAAAAGGAATTAAATAGAATTACCACATGGATGAAAAACAGCTTCGTCCGTCGTCCCAGAGATGGGTTCTAGCTCCTTATGGTGAAAACACGCTCAAAGGAATTTTTCATCGCTCAAAAAGGTGTTTGCAAGGAGAAAAGGTACAAAGCAGTGTGTTTGTAACAATTATAATTGTTACAGAACCCACCGTTACAAAGAAACACTTAACAGACTATTGCGAATTCGAAATAGTTGTCACAAAAACTGTTACAAAGATATTGAATTTGAAACTATAGACGGTTTCTGCGACTGCTTTTAACTGTTGTTCTATGTTCTTCTTCTTCTTCAATGGCAGCAGCAGAGACAAGCTCTGCAACTCCCGATTCTCTTCTGTATTCTAACCCCTAACACTCCATCCCCTTTTTCTGACTTCCAAGGACTCTATATATACACCCAGAAGCAATAAAATCACGCGTAATAAGTCCAAAATATCTCTCACCAATTCGAGATTATTTTTTGCCATATATGGGATTATTTTCCTCCCATTGTTTCTTCACGTGTTTGCAT
The DNA here is from genome assembly GCF_003573695.1 of Papaver somniferum. Classification (NCBI taxonomy): domain Eukaryota; kingdom Viridiplantae; phylum Streptophyta; class Magnoliopsida; order Ranunculales; family Papaveraceae; genus Papaver; species Papaver somniferum. Next base: position 4,830,417 of record NW_020619603.1, on the reverse strand, counting down.
GCACTATACACACTCCAACTCATTGCAAGAATATCCCAGATTTAATATAACTCGTGCATGGAGTAATCTCCACAAACTCGCCAGACAGAATACCGAGTATTTTTCTAACCTCTGTTGCATGGGATTTTCACGTATCTTTCTTTTTATACGAATCTGACTCCCTTACCAACCCTGTTTCACTGAAACATATGTACCCCAATCCATTCCAACGTGAAATTCCGAAGAAATCTCTCCAAAAATCCTTACAGAGCTCGGTAATAAATATCGTCCCCTGTTTTCTTCTCCCGGATTATTAAGCCAAACTGAATCAAATCCATCAAGTATATCAAGCCTGTTTAGACCAAACAGGTCCACTGCAACCGATTGCAGCGATTAAATCTCCCTTAAAACTCTTCAAAAATTCGAATCCAATCTGCGAGTAAGATATGAATTTTTCCCGCCAATTTCTGAATTTGAAAGGTTGGAGAAAGGCTGCCCCCTAACCAGAGATGGGGTGAGAATAGCTGTGGGGTGTAAATAGTGAAAAAGGTGCCCCTTAGTAATTGAGGTGCCCATATCCAAAACTGGGAGTCCGAATAACACGTTGTCTCCGGGTGCCAAAATCAACTGGTTGAGCCGAATTTTCCAAAAATATTTATTTCCCAAAAAATGCCTAGAAACACATAAAACATCAAAATTAGTACAAAATCGAGTGCCAACAATATATAATATTGAGATCAAATTAGACACAAAAATGTGTCTATCAAATACCCCCAAACTTATTATTGGCTAGTCCTCGAGCAAATTTGTTCTAGAAAAGAAAATTCAAACTCACTAGGTGGCCCTAGTGACCGAGTTAATCTCGGGAGGGTTTACCAGAGGTGTACCCACAAAACCTTGACTTCTAATTGGTCACAAGTATCTAAAGAGCTATGAGGACATACAAATTCTCAACCTATCTCCAAGTAACTAGAATGCCAGAGAAATTAAAGGTGCCAGCTCTAAAGCTGACTAAAGAAAAGGGGAGACACATCTGCAACTGATGAGTGCTAAATAGTGCATATTTATATATATTTTTGTTGGCATTTAACTCATCTTTTGTGCATTAATTCTACATTTTATCCCATATTCTGTATTTTCATTGTTTTCAAGAATAAATATTTTTTCTTACTTAATTTCGCATTTTTAGGTAATAAATAAAGTCTGGATGAATTGCGGAGCGGAATAGAGAAGAAAAGTAGTGAAAAGCCGGGAGGAATTACACAAGGAAGCCGCGAAGAATGTTGTGCACAAGACCAAAAGGGTAGAAATGGGCACAAGAAGGAAGAATTATTCTTAAAGAAGATATGGGCTTGGCATACCCAAGGCCCAAAACCCTTACCCAAACCCATTTTCTGTAACCAAAACCGCCTCCATCTTCAGCCGTCGGATTGGATCCATCTCATCATCCGATGGTCGCTCCTTCATCGCGCATCAAAATCTGAAGCTCCTATCACATACCATAGCACCTAAATTCTAAGCCTTCAGATTAGATCACATTTAGATCCTACGGTCGCTTCTTTGCCTGCTCATCAAATCTCGATACTTCCGCTTAATACCACAGCACCTAACCTCGATCTTCGCCGTTAACTTTGTTGTATTTCACAATCCAACGGTCGAAGTGATTCATCTCTCATACCACCGTTAGATCCACCTACCATCTTCACATCCGACGTATCTCCTCGCTGCGCATCAACTTCAGATGATCCCGCTCAACACCTTAGCCATCAAACCCATCGACCCAAACAAACACCCACCTTCTTCTTCCCCAAAACTCATTTCCCCCAAATTTCTCTTCTTCCCCCGACATTTGCAGAGACACCATGTCCTGCCACCACCATCTCTTCCATCACCACCTCCACAACCAGCCGACCAAGACACCTATCGAACCCCCCAGTCTATCTCTCTCCCTCATAGCTTCTTCTCACATAGGTGCTAAGACTAAGAGAGGCAGGCTTAGGGTTTCGCTCCAAGATAGGGTTTGCAGTGCAAAGAAGACGAAGAATAGGGGATTTCGAGCAGCATAAAGCCAGTACAAAGCATGGGTTGGGTCGAAATCATCCCATTGGTATGTCAAATTTGATTTTCCCCAAAATCAATTTAGGGTTTTCAAAATTAGGGTTTGTAGAAATTTTAGGGATTTGTAAAACTATAAAAGGGAATGTGTATGAGATGTAAAAGGGTGTTCTTGGTTAGCCGAGATACCCCCTAATTGGGTTAATTTCAGTTTAATTCCAATTTTAATTTCAGTTTTATCATGTGTTAATTTCAATTGCTAGGGTCTTAAGGAAGCCTTAACTTGCTATCCTGTGTGATGTGAATATGCATTCTTGAATGTTAAAAATGTTTAGGAGATAATCACTTTGGCATGTCTGCAAATTGCTCTCACAGTGGATGCCATGTATCCACTGTAGTTAGAATATCTCTATGTGGACATAGCCACCAATCATGCTAAACCAGACCATGTTGAGCCTTAGACTAGTTATACTTAGCCAGATAACTAGTGCTATGGAGCAATGTCTTATTGGGGATGATTTCTCTAGTGGAGAAACTTCTTAGACATAGGGCAGACCACATCTTAACCCATGTCATCACAAGAACAAGAATGTAGTCATTGAATACATGGTGTAAGTTAGTGGTGGAATTAGTGATCCTAGGTCCCTTCATCTGCTTTGTTTGCTTTCACCACTGCTCACCCACTGCCTATGACCTTTGGTCACTGTCACTGTTTTTGTTACATTGCCTTGTTTCTTTCTGCTTTGCTCACTCATCATCTTCACTGCCCTGTTCACTGCCTCTTGGCTTTGCTTTTCTCTTTACTGCCTTCTCATTGTTCTCACTGCACTGTCACTGCCATTTAGCTTAGGAATCTTCATGAACACACCCAAGTCCCTGAGGACAAACCCCTTCTTACTCCACCTATCTACAACAACCCTGTATACTTGCAGGTGAAGTTGTAGGTTCTTTTGAAACCACACCAGCAACACTGCTAGATAAAGAGATATCCGCTACACAGCTAGATAAACATTGTAAGATGCGTCCGTTGATTTACAGCTGGATAAGATTAGGAGAGAGATAAAGATGATAGGACATCTTCTACACAGATGGACTAATTACGTGTGATGAGTTAAACCAGTGCTAGAAAGATCTTGTGCCGGATTGAAAGCGGACTAACAAAGCAACCAAATGTATCTTTCTTTGAATCTCTCATAGTGCTCAGTAGAAACGACGTCTTCTTCGGTCTTCAACTGCTGATGATAAACTATCGAACCTCATAGAACCTTGAAAATTAACTCTTCTCTTCGATTTCTTGCTTGACTTAAAAATTTCTACTTCCTTATGGCCTTATTGAACAAAGAACAAAAAGAACGTAATGATGATTTTCTTTTTCATTTTTTTTTACACAAAAATTACAAGACAAAAATTTACATGGCCATGAGAGAAGGACTTGGATCTTCGCAACTTGTGATGTCTTGGTATCATGAATTCCAACAACTTATATCATTTGCTCTTATAACTTCTTGTAACTAAGTCTTTAACTTTGATTTTTGAATTATTCTTTTATATTGTTGCTTCTAAACCTTAAACGTCTTCAACTTTCTTCATAGATTTTGATGTCGCTCCGCTTGTTGATGATGATAAGTTTCTACTGAGAGAGAGTCGTATTCCAGTAACTAAGACTATATTGTGAGGTTGCTTTATCTTTCTGGCATTTCCTGACCTACTTGACTTTCCATCATGGATGGTTAGGTCCATCACGGTTACCCTCTAAAAGGAACAAGTTCTCTCCTGAATTTCAAGGATCTCAATGTCTTTTTCTCTAATGTCTCAAAAGATTGTTATCTCTAGCATTCCAATTTCTATCTTTTCGGTGAGAAACAATATGTAAACTTAGCTAACCGGATACTATGTGACGCTAGAAGTTTCTCCCTTACCCCCAAACTTAAATGTAACATTGTCCTCAATGTTCTAAAGATAAAATTAAAAACATGAACAAGGAGAAACTATTACCACTTGAGGGAAAAGAAATAAGGAAGAATATTACCGTGTCGCATGAAAATGGGTTACCTCCCAAGAAGTGCTAAGTTTAAAGTCTTCAACCAGACATTGGAAGAATTAGTCACCTCGTAGAATCATATAGCAGCAGCCGGAATAATTATGGGTCATCCGGATCAAAAAGTATTACCCACAAGAAGAGGAAACTGCAACAGACCAAGAAGATACCGAACATATCCTTACTTAAGACAACTACATCTAGTTGTGGTTCAGGTTCAGGTTCAGGCTCTATAAAAGGGTCTAAATAAAAAAATTTCATTGGTTGGATTTCCTCAAAGGCATTCTGAAGATCAGGCTGAAGAGTCTGGAAATACTCAAGTAAGAACTTAGAAGCGCATAACAAAAGCCTAAATAATTGAGGATCCTCTAAGTCAATCAGATTTGACTCACACAGCTGACCACAATGAAAGAGGTGGTCTTCCTTAAGAAAATGTGTCGACCCTATTCTCCTAAAGTAGTTAGGTTCAGTCTCAAAACTTAATAACCGACACATCTGAAAATCATATGTTCCCACAATTGGAAGAAAAGTTTTTGGTGGGAAAACAAAGTCAATCTTGGTATCATAGCCTGGGTTAACCACATCAACCAGAGGATGGGTTTCTAACAACTGAGCTTCTTTTTGGACATCATTAGGTTCGGGAAAACGTGAATGAAGATAATCTTGTAAGATGGTTGAGGCACAAATTTCAAGTTCTACACGAGGGAACTTTCTAAGAGTTAAAGCACGGGGAGAATGATAGTCACCCCCAAACTTAGAGTTTTCTATGTCTCTAGAAAGACTAGTCACAACTTCCCTAGTTTCAAGGTCATCAGATTCCTGAAAATGGTCAATTGATTCTTCTAAGTCAGGTACATCCTCACTCATACCGATGGGTTCATATGTTTTTTCTAAGTCTATTGTTTCTAAATCGCAAGACTCAAAATATACCCGTTCCTCTAAACCATCATTGGATTTGTAATAAGGAAAAACAACGTCGTCTAAAACGGGGATACTTCTAGTCAAATCCTCGTCCTTTTGAATAGGTGAATAATTATTAAAATTATTTGGATTGAACTAGAAATAATATTATCATTGTAAAGCTCAATTGGAGTAACAAATTCCTGATCACTGTGCCTATATGTGTCAGATTCTTCATCAAAAGTATCCACATCATAATCATCATTATAATAACATGAAAATGGCTGAGCATCATCTACATTGATTATGCAAATAACTAAACTCATTTTTAAGGGTATTACTGGATACACTACATCGGCAATTCAAGTCATTTCGAGCAATACTTTCGTTCGTATCTAACTCAAGTCTACGTGTCGTCTCAGCTATCCTCTCAAGGGTCTCTTCTAAAGAAAGGTCCCTGAGGGTTGGATCTAAGTTTTCACTTAACCTATGGAGGAGATCTTCCAAAGAAGATTCAGTCGTTGCTGTAGTTCTTTCATCCATAACTACGTTGTTCACCTCCTCTAATTTGTATGTCGATTCAGCTAACTTACGTGATGACTCAGCTAAATTCCTGAGAGACTCTTCTAGAGAAGGAATAGGAACTGAAGGATCATAAAAATGACTACTTTTCAAAAGTTTGATTGTATCCTCTAAATACGAAGAACTAGTATTATAATCTTCTTGCTCGTAAGACTGATGCGCATGCAGATAGTAATTGGGCTCACCATGGTATGACCCAAAACCTTGAAAAGGTTGGCGTGCCCAACCACTATTCACACTATGATCATAAAAAGAGTAATGTCCATGTTGCTCGGTTGGATAATCATTGTATTGGCTATACCAGTTCGACATCCTAACTGCAAGGGGATTCTAAACAAGCACAAAGAAGGCTGACTCGACCACAACAAAACTATTTTATCTAGCAAAAAAAAAGCATGATGGCTCCACTTAGATTGTTTCTAGACCAGCTTCTAATCCTTCGAAAGGGAATTCATTAAAATTTAAGCAAACCCCTCCAGAATCAATCCGAGTCAAAGTAAGTTGAATAGAGGCGAGGGAAGCTGCGTGGATCTTTGATACCCAAGGCCTCACCGCATTACAAGGTGGCGCAGTCACGCATTCAACTCACAGAAACCATCATGAACTTCGAAGTATGCTTAAAAGAGTAACCAATATTTTTCGAATGACTTTCCTTTTAAGCTCGCTATCCTATCGGTCTCGTTCTAGTCAAAATTTTAGGCTTAGGTTCGCGTTTGGTTTCGTTTTCCTCAGGCGGGCAAGAAGAGAACGGTGATAAAATCCGAACCCTTATCTTGTATGGCCAGGCCTTGCCCTTTACTAGGAAATTAAAACATCCGTATTCGATTCCTCAACATATATGCATACAAAATCATCCAGTAAACCCGCTGACAGGAGATTCACGGGTGTTTAGAATTCTTACCTCCCGTTCCAGACGGGGGATGAACCGTTGAAGTCGACTCGGGCCACGACTCGTATGTCATGTACGAACCCGATTATCGTAATCGCCTCCTTCCCTGTGCAGTTTATTTGAAACTACCCTTCTGTAGGGTTTAAGAAAAAATTAATGTCCAATGTCCAAAAATAAAGTCCAAAAAGAAAAAAGCTCCAGGAATAAAAATATTACAAAAATATAACCCTAATTACAGTTTCTAAAAAAATAAAATGAAATTATTTACAAAATATAAAAGGACGGCGGCGCTAGTAAAAAGAACAAATATAATTAAACCTGAAAACAAATCTATAAACAAATCCCCGGCAGCAGTGCCAAAAATTGATCGTATTTTGAATAGTGGTAAATAGAGTTGTCGTTCACTCGGACTTTGTTGGATTGATTTTAAGTTTTAATAAAGGAAAATATATACAAATATCGTGACGGGATGAAGAGATGACTGGGACTCGGGATTCCACCAATTCTCACATTCATGCGGTTCAACTATTAATTCCGGACAATTAAATCTCATAAAATAACAAACATCGACTCTAAATCTTTACCAAGGTAGATTTTATAAAGAATTATATGTAAATCACAAGCATGACGCATCAAAAGTACCTAAGACTAAGCATGAGAATTTGAAAGGTTGGAGAAAGGCTTCGCCCTAACCAGAGATGGGGTGCGAATAGCCGTGGGGTGTAAATAGTGAACAAGGTTCCCTTAGTAATTGAGGTTCCCCAAATCCAAAAATGGGAGTCCGAATAACACGTGTTCTCCGGGTGCAAAAATCAACTGGTTGAGCAGAATTTTCCAAAAATATTTATTTTCCAAAAAATGCCTACAAACACATAAAACATTAAAATTAGTACAAAATCAAGTGCCAACAATATATAGTATTGAGATCAAATTAGACACAACAATGTGTTTATCAAATACCAGGTGAAGAACCAACTGAGGAAGGTGAATTAAAGAAATTAAGGAACCAACACCTATGGGCGAACCAAAGGCGAATTTTACCGCAGCAGAACCAACAAAAGAAATAAATATAGGAACTGAAGAAGAACCAAAAATATTAAGAATCGAAACCATAATGGATAAAGAAGAAGAGGAAAAAACAATAAGCATTCTGCGAGAATATAGTGATATTTTCGCATGGAGTATGGAAGAAATGCCAGGAATAGATCCTTCTGTCGCATGTCATAGATTAGACATTAAGAAGAATGTAAAACCATTCAATCAAAGAATAAGGAAAATTGCAACTGATTATCATCCTAAAATCGAAAAAGAATTACAAAAGATGCTGGATGCAGGAATTATAAGGGAAGCAAAATATCCAGAATGGATAGAAAATATGGTGGTGGTACCTAAAAAGAACAACCGAATTAGGATCTGTATAGATTTTACATATCTAGATAAAGCGTGCCCTAAAGACAGCTTCCCTCTACCCGACATACCACAAATGGTGGAGTCCGCATCAGGGAATGATAGAGTCACGATGTTAGATGGGTACAAAAGCTATAATCAGATTCCATTAGAAGAAGAAGATCAAGACCACATTTCTTTCTTCGCACCAAGAGGTTTATATTGTTACATGAAAATGCCGTTTGGATTAAAGAATGCCGGTGCGACTTATCAAAGAATGGTACAAAAAGTATTTGAAAAATGGATACATAAAACATTGGAAGTTTCTGTAGACGATATGCTGATTAAAAGCAAAGAGGCGAAAGATCATGTTGATGATTTACGAGAAATATTTGAACAAATACGAACATTCAATGTTAAGGTAAATCCAGAAAAATGTATAATTGGTGTATCATCAGGAAAATTCTTAGGCTATATTATATCCAAAGAGGGAATACAAGTTGATCCGGAAAAAGGACAAGCGATTAGAGATATGCCACCACCTGCGACAGTCAAAGATGTTCAAAAATTGAATGAATTGATAGCATCATTGGGAAGATTTATTGCAAGATCTTCGGACAAATGTAAACACTTTTTCAATATACTAAAGAAGGGAACAAAATGTGAATGGACAATGGAGTGCGATAAAGCATTGCAAAGCATAAAAGATTATTTGGTGAACCTATTTATTTTGCAAAAGGCGAAGCAAGGAGAAGAATTGTTATTGTACCTAGCATCAATATCTCATGCATTAAGTGCAGTATTATTACGATCATAGGAAGGTGTGGAGAAACCGATATATTACATAAGCAAAACATACAACTGCGCAGAGGAAAATTATTCAAAAATCGAAAAGATGATTCTCGCACTGGTATATGCATCATTCAAGCTTCGCATTTATTTTCAAGCCCACAAAATTAAAGTATTAACAAGAGTACCAATTTAAAACTCAATGAAGAATTCGAAGAGCTCAGGAAGAATAGAAAGGTGGAATGCACAGTTAGGAAATTATGAGATCGGTTATGAAATTTTATTTTCGCCAAAGTCTCAAGTTATCGCAGAGTTTCTCGCATAATTTCCAATAGAAGAAGATGAATATGTAGAAGAAATGATGGAGGTGGATGACGAACATAGAAATCCTAATGATTTATTAACTAAGCGAAACCCAAATAAATGTGAGATTTTGGTGGATGGATCCTCCAATGGAGAAGGCAATGGGATTGGTATCGTATTCATTTCACCAACAGGAGCGAGAGTGGATTACTCTTTCAGATTGGACTTCGCATTCATGATGAGTGCTAAAAAGTGCATATTTCTATATATTTTTCTTGGCATTTAACTCATCTTTTGTGCATTAATTCTACATTTTATCCCATATTCTGTATTTTCTTTGTTTTCAAGAATAAATATTTTTATTAATTAATTTTGCATTTTTAGGTAATAAATAAAGTTTGGATGAATAGCGGAGCGAAAAGAGCAGAAAAGTAGTGAAAAGCCGGGAGGAATTACACAAGGAAGCCGCGAAGAATGTTGTGCACAAGAACAAAAGGCTAGAAGTGGGCTTGAAGAGGAAGAATTGTTCTTAAAGAAGATATGGGCTTGGCATACTCAATGCCCAAAACCCTCACCCAAGTCCATTTCCTATATCCATACCCGTTTCCCTTTCTAGCCGTCAGATTGGATCATCTCAGCATCCTACGGTCGCAGCATCGCCATTACATCAAAGTCTGAAGCTCCTGTCTAACACTACAGCACCTAACTCCATCTTGAGCCGTCAGTTTCGTTGTATCAGGCATCCAACGGTCGCTCATGATCTGTCCCCATCTCGCCGTTAGATCCGTCCCAGAAGATATTATCCCACGGCTCAGCTTCGCAAGACATCAAGATTTGTTGTACCCTCCTCACACTCGAACAACCTAACCCTATACCCAAAACAAACACACCCTAGCCAAAACCCATCGAGCCATCTCCTTCTTCCCCTCTTCTGCAACAGCGAGGCTATCTCCATCACCACCATCTTCTCCCCCAAATCACTCAATCACCACCATCTTCTCCCCCAAAATCACTCAACCACCACCACTCGAGCCATCATCACTTCTAACAACCAAGACCTACTTTTCTAGCCACTTATTACATCACCTCCTAATCGTTTCATCTCACAGGAACCCTAGGTTAAGAGTTGATGAAATAGGTGAGGTTAGAGGATAAATCGAAGGCATGGGTAGCATCAGCAGACGACAAGGAAGCATGGGTGAGAGCTATCAATCATTTTCAGAGATTAGGTAAGGATTTTTTGTAAAACCCTAATTTCACTGATTTGGGGATTTTGGAATTTTTTTGTTGTAACTATAAAAGGGTGTTAGGGGTTGTAAAATTCGGCATCTCTGGGCTAGCCAGTGAGCAATATTTGCAGTTCAATATTAATTTCAAAATTCATTTTCAATTCATCCATGTTGAATCTCTCTTATGCATAAAGGTTGAATGTGAATTGTATGCTGGGTAATGTGGAGCATGTTTATACCTGTTAGTATCATGATTACAAGCATGTCCATGTTCTAATTCACTTGCTAGGGTTTAGAGGAAGCTCTTGATCATATGCTAGGAATGTTAATGTATTTGTATGTTCTTTTATTGAGCTGAATTGCCTTAGGATGAATGCTTAGCCATTTGGGCTACCTGCTTGTGATCACCTGTGTTGTTAGAAGACAGCTGATACTAGGAGTGGAGCTAGGTCTTTGGCCAAGAATTCAATCCACTAGAGAGATTTCCTTAAGCTAAACTAGCTAGAGGAGATAAATGCCTGTGATTAGTTGTGCTGATTAAAGACAACTGATGCTAGGGGTAATTTGGTTAGGATAGTTAGTAGAATCCTCATTGTAGTCTTTCATGAAAGAACAAGACATACATTGCATCATAATTTCCTTAGCCTAGGGTCAAGTAGTGGAATCAAAAAACTTAGTACCTTCTTTTGAATTCAGATAACTTTAGAAATTTAGAAAACTTTACCAAATCCTCCAAGTCCCTGTGGACAAACCTCTATTTACATTCTATCTTCATCAAGACCCTGTATACTTGTAGGTAAAACATAGGTTGTAGTTTTTAGGTCTCATTCCTTGAGCTACCAAGTTTTTGGCGCCGCTGCCGGGGAATCGGTAGCGGTTTGCTTGTTTTCTGTTTTCCTTATTCTCTCTTTTTTTTCTTCTTTCTTGCTAATCTTGCTTGTTCCTGACCTGCAACTTCCTTGTTTGCTCCTGCTCTTGCATTGCTCTTGTTCTCGCTTCACTAAGAGCATTGCCTTGCACTACCTTGCACTGACTGTTATTGCAGCTGCTGTTGCTGTTAGCTTTGTGGAGCCAAAGCTGCTGCCAAGCTGCTGTTGCTGTTGGAACTGCAGTGGAGCTGAAGTTCCTGCTGTTGCTGCTGCTGTTTAGCTGCTGTTGCTGTTGCTGTGAAGCTGCTGTTGCTGTTGTTGCTGCTCCCTCCTGCTTGCTGCTGCTGTGAAGCTGCTGGTGCAATTCTGCTGAGCTGTTGATTAAGGTTGCAAAGGAAGATCCAAGCCCAACTGGGCTAGTGCAACAAAAAGGGATAAAAAGCCCAAATTTGGGCTTCCCTCCAAAAATCAAGTAAGCCTAACCCATGAGCTAACCCAACTGGGCCTCATTAAATTTCTTTGGGCTTGTATTTAAGTATTTATATTTGGGCTTGTAATAATTTTAGTTTTTCTTTTTCTTTATTTTCTATTTGGGCTTGTAATAATTTTTATTTTTCTTTTTCTTTTTCTCTTTCTTTTATGGGCTTGTAATTATTTGTTTGTTATTTTTTCTTTTCTTTTGTGGGCTTGCACTTTAATTTGGACTATAAGTTTATATCCCATCCATTGGGCTCCTAACCTTACAAAAACAATTCTGTTGGTCTTAGAGGCAACAAAATTCTGTTGGGCCGTGAGTTAAGATTTTTCTCACCAAAATTCTTCAAAGAACCCAAGAACCAAAAGCCTTTTAGTTGGTTGGGCTTTGTCCCAATTAATCCAAAAATTTTCTAAACCCATTTTAAACCAAAGTTTCTAACCCTTTCAAACCAAAAAATTTGGGCTCTACATTTTATAAACCAAAACCCATTGTGAAACCAAAACCCAACAAAACCAAATTTTAGGTCGTGTTTTTTTTTCATTGACTGTGGGCTTGTTAGATGTTATTTCATCGATCAATGATCTTATTAGGATATGGTTGTGACCTTTAGAGACCAATCAAACCGACTAATTAGAGTCAATCCAATAGACCCAATTGACTTACCCACATCTTCTGAGGAAAACACACCGGACCAACCTGAGATAATGGAAGAACCCCGTAGTCTCAAGGATGACATGTATCCCACAAGGACAAGTCAACCCTCGTGCATTGTTTTACCAGAAGCTACTGGTCATTATGAGCTAAAATCGAGCACAATACAAATGCTTCCCGTGTTTAGAGGAATTGAAAACGAAAACCCTTACCATCACGTGAGAGAATTCGAGGATATTTGTGGAACTATACGTTTCACTCAGATGTCTGACGAAACCCTAAAATTGAGACTATTTCCTTTCTCTTTGAAGGAAAAGGCCAAGTCATGGCTGTATGCTTTACATCCACAGTCAATTAGGACATGGGACAACCTCACAAAAGAGTTTTTCAAAAAGATTTTCCCTAATCACAAGACTGCGACAATTCGGCAAAATTTGAACAGCTTTGTACAATTAGAAGGTGAAACCTTAGCTAGATATCTTGAGAGATTCAATGAATTGTTGCTTAAGTGTCCCCATCATGGTTTTGAAAAATGGAGACTTGTGCAAATTTTGTATGAAGGTTTAGATGTCTCCACCCGAACAATTGTAGAGTCTATGTGCAATGGACTCTTCACAGATAAAAGTGCTGATGACTCTTGGGCTTTCCTAATTGAAGTTGCTGAAAAAACTCAACAGTGGGAGTCCATTCGTGAACCTAGAAAGACTACACTTGTAGATAAGGTCCATAGAATTGAGTCTGATTTTGAGGGAAATGCAAAAATGGCAGCACTAGCAAGAAGAATAGAAGCATTAGAACTTCAGAAAAATGTAAAACCTTCTACCACTGCTTTCTGTGAACATGTCAAAATGGCTATCTGTGATATATGTAACGGTTCTGACCATCAGGTCAGTGATTGTCCGGAAATGCATGCATTCCAAGAATCTAGGCTGGAACAGGCACATGCTATGTTTCAAAAACAAGAGCATAACCCTTATTCACAGACCTACAACCCAGGATGGAGGAACCACCCCAATTTTTCATGGTCTAAAGGACCCATTCAAGGAGGACCATCTCAACCCACTCAAAGCTATCAAAACAATCAAGGCTATCAATACCCTAAAAATCCTCAACATCAGTCGTACCCTCAATACACTGCTGACAAGAAATTGTCTAGCATCGAAGAGAGTATCAATCAGTTGACCCAACATCTGATGAAAAATGAGAAAGAAACTGATCAACGAGTCTCCGCTCTAGAACTACAGATGGGTCAAATTTGCGATGCACTGAATACAAGAGAAAAGGGTAAACTTCCTAGCCAGCCCCAACAAGATCCAAAGAGGATATTTCAAGCAGACACATCATCTTGCAATGAAACCTCACCCGATCAAGTCCATTCCATCACCACTCTCCGAAGTGGTAAGATTGTTGAGAACAATGTAGGCATACCACAATCAAATGAATCTGAGCCAAATATATCATTGCCTGCACCACCAAAGAACACCTCAAACTTAGAAAAGGAGCCTGAGCATATTATTGAAGCCGACAATCCCACTGTTGTGAATATCCCTCTAACTCCTAATGCCCATGTTGCTCCATATCCTCAGAGGTTAGTTCGCCAACAGATAAGCACCCACTACAATGAGATGTTAGAACTGTTCAAAAGAGTCAACATCAACATTCCTTTTCTTGAGGCAATTAAGCAAATCCCTGCATATGCCAAATTCCTCAAAGACTTGTGCACTCAAAAGCGCAAGATTAATGTGCACAAACGTGCTTTCTTAGCTGAACAGGTGAGTTCCATCATTCTGAACAAAACTCCACCTAAGTTTAGGGACCCAGGTTGTCCAACAATTTCTTGCACTATAGGAAACCACACGGTCAATAAAGGTTTATTAGATCTAGGTGCAAGTGTGAACCTCCTGCCATATTCTGTTTATGCGCAGTTAGGTCTTGGAGAATTGAAGCCAACACCCATAACTCTCCAATTGGCGGACCGATCCGTTAAAGTCCCTCGAGGTGTAATTGAGGATGTTTTGATTAAGGTTGATAAGTTCTACTTTCCTGTAGACTTTATTGTCTTAGACACTCAACCTGTACAAAACCCGGATAGTCATATTCCTGTCATTTTAGGACATCCTTTCTTGGCGACGTCTAATACGATCATCAATTATCGTAATGGAGTGTTGAAGCTGTCTTTTGGAAACATGACTGTAGAGCTGAATGTGTTTAATGTTAGTCAACAACATGTGAATCTTGATGATGAGGATGTACATGAGGTCAATATGATTGAGAGTTTGATACAAGATTCATTGACTGACATTATGTCAAAAGATCCCTTCCAAGCATGTTTGGAAGATGTTAACTTGGAGTTGTATGATGATGAATACATTGGTGAAGTCCAATCTTTGCTCGAATCTGTACCTCAAATGGACATCACTAAATGGCAGACTACAGTGGAACAACTCCCACTTTCTGAGAAGTCTGTTATATCTTCGGATGAGTCTCCTAAGGCCAAACAGGAATTGAAACCATTACCTGATACTTTGAAGTATGCATTTCTAGGTCCTTCTGATACTTTACCTGTTATCATTTCTTCACGATTAAACATAGAACAGGAAAACAAGCTTTTAGAAGTACTTAAGGAGCAGAAAGAAGCCTTAGGATGGACCATCTCAGATCTCAAAGGGATAAGTCCCACCATTTGCATGCATCACATTAATCTTGAAGAGAATGCCAAACCATCTAGGGAAATGCAAAGGAGACTTAATCCTAACATGAGAGACGTTGTTAAGAGTGAGATCTTGAAGCTACTTGATGCGGGTATCATATATCCGATTTCAGATAGTAAATGGGTTAGTCCCATTCAAGTTGTGCCTAAGAAGTCAGGCATTACTGTAGTTCGGAACGAAAAGAATGAGTTAGTCCCTTCACGTACAACCACAGGATGGCGAGTATGTATCGACTACAGGAAGTTGAACACAGTAACAAGAAAAGATCACTTCCCCCTTCCCTTCATAGACCAAATGCTAGAACTTGTGTCTGGACACAGTCACTATTGTTTTCTAGATGGCTTTTCCGGTTATAACCAAATTCACATTGCACCGGAAGATCAGGAAAAAACTACATTTACGTGTCCATTTGGGACATTTGCTTTTAGACGTATGCCCTTCGGGCTGTGTAATGCACCTGCCACTTTTCAGCGTTGCATGATGAGCATTTTTTCAGACATGATAGATAGTTTTCTCGAGATCTTTATGGATGATTTCTCTGTGTTTGGTTCCTCTTTTGATGAATGTTTGGACCATCTGGTCCTTGTGTTGTCTAGATGTAAGCAAAAGAATCTGATTTTAAACTGGGAAAAATGCCACTTCATGGTAAACTCCGGCATAGTTCTAGGACACATCGTTTTGGAAAAAGGAATTGAAGTAGATAAAGCTAAAGTCGACCTCATTCAACATTTACCACAACCCCAATCTGTGAAGGGTATTCGATCATTTTTAGGGCACGCTGGGTTCTACCGGCGATTCATCAAAAACTTTAGCCAAATCTCAAGACCTTTGTGTAATCTACTTGCCAAAGATGTTGTCTTTAACTTCGATGCTGCTTGTGTGAAGGCGTGGGAAGAACTCAAGACTCTCCTCACCTAAGCTCCTATTGTCCAACCACCCAACTGGGAACTACCGTTCGAACTCATGTGTGATGCCTCTGATTATGCCGTTGGCGCTGTTTTAGGACAGCGTGTTGATAGACTACCATATGTGATATACTATGCTAGTAAAACTCTTAATGATGCTCAACTCAACTATTCGACTACCGAGAAGGAGTTACTTGCCGTGGTTTTGCATTAGACAAGTTTAGATCTTATTTGATAGGATCTAAGATCATCATATACACTTACCATGCGGCTTTGAAGTATCTTCTTTCTAAGAAGGATGCTAAAGCTCGCCTTATTCGATGGATACTCTTATTACAGGAATTCGACATCGAAATCCGTGATAAGAAAGGTTGTGAGAATGTGGTTGCTGATCACTTGTCCCGATTAACTAGTGAGTCTATTGATGAATCTGAGCTGATTAGAGAATCATTCCCTGATGAACAATTGATGTCTGTGTCAAACCTTCCTTGGTTTGCCGACATTGTTAACTACCTTTTTACAGGTAGAATGCCCTCACATTGGTCGAGACAAGACCGCTCCAAGTTCTTGGCTGAAGTTAAACATTTCCTTTGGGACGACCCATATTTGTTTAAGTACTGCCGAGACCAAATCATTAGGAGATGTGTACCCGACATGGAACAGAAAGATGTGATATCTTTCTGTCATGACCAAGCATGTGGAGGGCATTTCAGTGCCAAGAAGACCGCTGCAAAGATCCTGCAGTGTGGGTTTTACTGGCCATTGCTGTTTAGAGACTGCCATGAGTATTGTATTGCTTGTGAACGCTGTCAGAAACTAGGAAGTATCTCGAGGAGAAACATGATGCCGTTGAATCCGATTTTGATCGTTGAGCTATTTGACGTGTGGGGGATTGAATTTATGGGTCCATTTCCTATTTCTGAAGGAAAATTATACATCCTAGTTGTTGTTGATTACGTTCGAAGTGGGTTGAAGATGTTGCAACCAAGATGAATGACCACAAGGTGGTACTCTCATTTCTGAAGGAGAACATATTTTCACGTTTTGGTACCCCTAGAGCTATAATCAGTGACGGTGGTTCGCATTTCTGTAACAAGTACTTTGAGTCTTTAGTACGCAAGTATGGTATAACCCACAAGGTTGCAACTCCGTACCACCCTCAGACAAGCGGACAAGTAGAAGTTTCTAATAGGGAAATTAAGCACATTCTGGAGAAGACGGTCAACCCGTCAAGGAAAGATTGGTCATTGAGATTGAATGATGCTTTGTGGGCCTATAGAACAGCTTATAAGACACCAATTGGCATGTCCCCTTATCATCTAGTGTATGGAAAGCCATGTCATATTCCTGTGGAATTAGAACATCGAGCTTACTGGGCTATCAAGAAACTTAACTTTTCTCTCGACAAGGCGGGTGCACAACGGAAACTTCAACTCAATGAGTTAGAAGAATTGAGGAACGAGGCTTATGACAGTGCCAAGCTGTATAAGCAAAAGATGAAGTTGTTTCATGATGAGCGTATTCTGCGCAAGTCATTCACACCGGGTCAGAAAGTTTTGTTATACGACTCTCGGCTGCATCTTTTTCCAGGAAAATTGCGGTCCCGATGGACCGACCCGTTCCTAGTACGCACGGTATTCCCTCATGGAGCTGTGGAACTTGAAGATGTCTCCAACAAGAACATTTTCAAAGTGAATGGGCAGCGATTGAAACCGTTCCTTGAACCACTTCCGCCTGACATTGAAGCAACCGATCTGGAGGATCCCGTCTATGCGTCCTGATTGGTCCACCCTTGTACATAAACCAGGTTGAACGTTCCATTTTATTTTATGTTTTTCCTTTTCTGTAATTTTTTTTTTGCACTATTTAAACATTGAGGACACTGTTTAATTTAGGTTTAGGGGTAATAATCAGTATATACCCTTATAACATGCTATAATTGAAAACAAAACTCCTCCCTCTTTTTGAAAAAATGAAAAATCAAAATAAAAAATTAAAAAATGAAAAAAATCATAAAAATGGAGCTCATTTACCTTGAAATGTTGACTCTTGTGCAAATATGTAATTTTTAGGAGTCTTAGTCTAGATATTTAGGCACCCCTGATTCTAGCACAATTCACATAGTGATAAGAAACTTGCACGCGCACGATCTACCAATACATGTATAGCCTCATCCTTGAGGTGTTCTATCGGAAGTTTTAGTTGCCAATCACTTTAGAATACTGAACGAAACTTGACTAGCTTGTTCTTTGGTTGGTTGGGATAGAAGGTGGAGGTTACATTAAGAAAAACAACCATCGAATTTAACTGGGTGCATCAAAAAGGGCTACCTCTTGCGAAGTGTCATGTAATTTTTTGTTTCTTTTT
>NW_020619603.1:4793505-4812276 GCF_003573695.1 Papaver somniferum | reverse complement strand
AAAAAAAAAAAAAATCAGAAAAATACAAAAAAATAAATCAAGTATTCAAATTCCATTTGTGTCATGTAAAGAAAATAGTTCTCTCTTATCCAAAAATAAAAGAGAGTAGTCAATGTAAATAAGAGTCATTTTGTTGTTTCATTGTAATAAGCAAGGAAGGGTGTATGCCATTGATGTACAACGCGAGTAATTGTGAAATACCTCCAACTCATTCACAATTCTCGTAAAGTCCGGACAGCTAGCTAGATTTCGACCTCAGTTCTTAGCCTGAGAAACTATCTCTTGGTGATTAGTAGTCATAACATCCGATCTTTCTTTACACATGTGTAGATACACTTTACACTCTTATCACATGTCTTTATTTGTTATCAGTGCTAGGATTGTTCCTTAGATAGCTAGATTGACATCTCCATTTTGCTGTGAGCTTAAACTGTCTTGCACATGTCACATTTGATGGAATCTGAGCTCATATTTTGACCTAGAACTTTGTAGGTACGTTCTAAGCAAACCTTCACGAGACTTCACTCGTCCACTAGGGACACTTAGTGGTTT
Source organism: Papaver somniferum (assembly GCF_003573695.1). Lineage (NCBI taxonomy): Eukaryota > Viridiplantae > Streptophyta > Magnoliopsida > Ranunculales > Papaveraceae > Papaver > Papaver somniferum. Next base: position 4,811,724 of record NW_020619603.1, on the reverse strand, counting down.
AAAAGGCTTAGTGCATACGCTAAATGCATTCGAGAGACCAGCGACAGTGGTATAGGTAGGATTTCCTTAGTTTTGTTTTACTTGAGGACAAGTAAAATTAAGGTTTGGGGGTATTTGATGAGTGATAAAAAGTGCATATTTCTATATATTTTTCTTGGCATTTAACTCATCTTTTGTGCATTAATTCTACATTTTATCCCATATTCTGTATTTTCTTTGTTTTCAAGAATAAATATTTTTATTAATTAATTTTGCATTTTTAGGTAATAAATAAAGTTTGGATGAATAGCGGAGCGAAAAGAGAAGAAAAGTAGTGAAAAGCCGGGAGGAATTACACAAGGAAGCCGCGAAGAATGTTGTGCATAAGACCAAAAGGCTAGAAGTGGGCTTGAAGAGGAAGAATTGTTCTTAAAGAAGATATGGGTTTGTCATACTCAATGCCCAAAACCCTCACCCAAGTCCATTTCCTATATCCATACCCGTTTCCCTTTCTAGCCGTCAGATTGGATCATCTCAGCATCCTACGGTCGCAGCATCACCATTACATCAAAGTCTGAAGCTCCTGTCTAACACTACAGCACCTAACTCCATCTTGAGCCGTCAGTTTCGTTGTATCATGAATCCAACGGTCGCTCATGATCTGTCTCCATCTCGCCGTTAGATCCGTCCCAGAAGATATTATCCCACGGCTCAGCTTCGCAAGACGTCAAGATTTGTTGTACCCGCCTCACACTCGAACAACCTAACCCTATACCCAAAACAAACACACCCTAGCCAAAACCCATCGAGCCATCTCCTTCTTCCCCTCTTCTGCAACAGCGACGCTGTCTCCATCACCACCATCTTCTCCCCCAAATCACTCAATCACCACCATCTTCTCCCCCCAAATCACTCAACCACCACCACTCGAGCCATCATCACTTCTAACAACCAAGACCTACTTTTCTAGCCACTTATTACATCGCCTCCTAATCGTTTCATCTCACAGGAACCCTAGGTTAGGAGTTGATGAAATAAGTTAGGTTAGAGGATAAATCGAAGGCATGGGTAGCATCAGCAGACGACAAGGAAGCATGGGTGAGAGCTATCAATCGTTTTCAGAGATTAGGTAAGGATTTTTTGTAAAACCCTAATTTCACTGATTTGGGGATTTTGGAATTTTTTTGTTGTAACTATAAAAGGGTGTTAAGGGTTGTAAAATTCGGCATCTCTGGGATAGCCAGTGAGCAATATTTGCAGTTCAATATTAATTTCAAAATTCATTTTCAATTCATCCATGTTGAATCTCTCTTATGCATAAAGGTTGAATGTGAATTGTATGCTGGGTAATGTGGAGCATGTTTATACCTGTTAGTATCATGATTACAAGCATGTCCATGTTCTAATTCACTTGCTAGGGTTTAGAGGAAGCTCTTGATCATATGCTAGGAATGTTAATGTATTTGTATGTTCTTTTATTGAGCTGAATTGCCTTAGGATGAATGCTTAGCCATTTGGGATACCTGTTTGTGATCACCTGTGCTGTTAGAAGACAGCTGATACTAGGAGTGGAGCTAGGTCTTTGGCCAAGAATTCAATCCACTAGAGAGATTGCCTTAAGCTAAACTAGCTAGAGGAGCTAAATGCCTGTGATTAGTTGTGCTGATTAAAGACAACTGATGCTAGGGGTAATTTGGTTAGGATAGTTAGTAGAATCCTCATTGTAGTCTTTCATGAAAGAACAAGACATACATTGCATCATAATTTCCTTAGCCTAGGGTCAAGTAGTGGAATCAAAAACCTTAGTACCTTCTTTTGAATTCAGATAACTTTAGAAATTTAGAAAACTTTAGCAAATCCTCCAAGTCCCTGTGGACAGACCTCTATTTACATTCTATCTTCATCAAGACCTTGTATACTTGTAGGTAAAACATAGGTTGTAGTTTTTAGGTCTCATTCCTTGAGCTACCAATCCACAAATAATGAAACTGAATATGAAGCAGTCGTTCATGCACTAAGATTAGCAATTGTAATGAAGATTGAGGATGCACGAATAACTAGTGATTCTCAGCTGGTAATTCGTCAGATAGAAAGCACATATAGTACTAATGAACCATTTCTGCAAAAATATAGGAGATTGGTTATGGATTTAGCAATGCAAATTCCAAAAATAAGTTGGAGACACATAAGGAGAAAAGATAATAGACTTGAAGATACATTGGCGTTCATACCATCAATGTTAGTAGATACGATCACAAGGGATATAAAAATACAAACACTTTTATTACCATCTATAGAAAAGGGTGATGAAGTGCAAACATATGTGATGATTATAGACGATACACAAGCAAAAAATATGAACGAAGAAGATTGGAGAACGGAGATACACTCTTATCTAGAGAGGGGGGAATTGACGAAGAAAAGATTAGAAGCACATAAATTAAAGAGTCGTGCGACAAATTATGAATTAAGGGATGGTGTTCTTTATAGAAGGTCATTCCTTGGACCTTCTCTCAGATGTCTTACGCGAAAGGAATGAATCGAAATTCTAAAAGCACTACACTATGGCGATGCTGGCAATCATAATGGAGGAAGATCACTCGAATATAGAACAAAAATACAGGGCTATTATTGGCCATATATGCATGAAGATGCAAAACAAGTTTCGCGAAGATGCGAAGAATGTCACCGTCATGGAAAGAAGATACATGCACTCGGGGATATGCTTAATACGTCAACAAATGTGTGGCCCTTTGGAAAATGGGAAATAGATATTGTTGGGACATTTATACCATGGACGGGACAAAGAAGATTCTTAATTGTAGCAAATGATTATTTCACTAAATGGGCAGAAGTAAAAGCAGTTCAACATATTCGCGATAAAGACATCTTCACATTCATTTTTGAAAATATTATATGCATATTTCGCATTCCTGCACAATTGGTGTCTGATAATGAGAAGCAGTTTGAAGGCGAGAATATAACAATGCTGCTCAATGCGTTCAAAATTCGAAGTGGCAAATCTACTCCTTTGTATCCTCAAATTAATGGACAAGTAGAAGCTACAAACAAAACAATCACAGACAACCTGAAGAAAAATTTAGAAGGGCACAATAAAGGATGGTGCAAACAAGTACATAATGTAGTATGGGCTTACAGAACAACAAGGAGAGAAGCAACAAGAATGTCGCCCTTCTGTCTGACATATGAAGTAGAGGCGGTGCTACCAACAGAAGTGATCATCCCTACCACAAAGAGAGAATCTTGGGAAAAGAATTTAAGTGCGGACTTGATTTTAACAAAGTTGGATGATTTGGAGGAAGTATGGAAGTCGCTTTGCAGCATACGGAAATTATAAAAAAATACTAGCTCGAGAATACAACAAGCGGGTTAAAATAAGAGAGTTCCAACCAGGCGAATTAGTGCTACGTGAAATTCCAGTGTATCAAAGAGGAAAAGATGTAAAGTTGGATAAAAGCTGGGATGAACCTTATATAATAAAACGAATAGTTGGAGAGGGAGCCTATGAATTAATGGATCCTGAAGGACGAAATACAGGTCGTAAGTTGGATCGCCCTTGGAATATGCAGTTGTTGAAGAAATATTATCCATAGTTACTTGCGAATCAACTCGCATGTACAAACAGTTGAAATTTTAAAAGTTCATATTTTTGAACAAATATGTAGTGCGAATATTTCGCTAAAAAGTTAATAAAAGAAAAATAAGACCTTTATAAAAGGCTACAGAAAATGATATTTATTATCAGATTGGCTAGGAATCCAAATATGGCGTGCATCCTAGTTCGCTCGTATGCAAGAGGCAAAATAGTAAGACCTAACGCACGTCATAATTGGATAGACCTAGAAGGCATGACTAAAGGGAAGGCTACACCGACCCCGGAACTTGAGTTGTGGAGATTTGGGGTGAGAATTAAACGATAATACCCATCCGAGAGAGATACCTTAAATTTTCAGTCTAAGATAATAATCTTAGATTGAGAGCCTAAGGTGAGAAAGGCTCTCCTAAGGAGTGCAGAAACTCGATTAGGGCGCCGAGGTATACACTTGAGTCAAGAGTGCCCGGGACGTCTGGAGCGTACCTTGCCACTCTTGACAAGTCCCGACTATGATGCACTCGGTCCGAAGATACCCCACTTAGGGTGCGATCTTGCTGCCATAAACCCTATAGATAGTGTATGCGATATTGCGATATCAACTGGTTGTTTAAAAGATGGATGGGAAGAGACATAATCTTAACTAGATAGAGGTAAGCTTCCTTGAAGGGGCACCATAGGGGAAGATAAGGAAGTCACCCTCGTCGCACAAAAAATGACGCAAGATAAGACCATTACATAGAAAGGCAAAATAAGACCTCCCTAGTAAATTAAGCAAACTACTGATAAATTCGCACAATTGTTTCTTACAAGAAATATAATGAGAGGCAAGTATGGGAATTTAAACAACAATGTATTATCTTCCTTGCAACAAACAAGTCTAAAATACGAAGGATCAAAGAAACATCAAAATAAAGAAAGGAATCAAGAATGTTCAAACAGTAGCATCAAACTTTAGCACTGGATCCAGGATTTTCAATCTAAGTACCGGCATTGTTAACGGATTTCTCTTCTTATTGCTGAATTTCTTCATCACCTTGATCTTTTTCATCGTCGCTTAAAAAATCAAAATCACTATCTGGCTCAGGATATTCTTCATCTGCACCCACATTGCATATGGGGAGTTTTACTACTGGAAGAGAATTGCTTGAAAGAATCCCTTCAATAACAGATTGAGCACTAGAGTGGCCTTTACGAATAACAACTCTTTCAAGATTTCTAGCATTTATCTCTAGAAAATTCTTCTAGAATGCAAACCTTCTTCGTGCTCTTTTTCGAGACGCAGAAAGAGAGAGCTCAAGGTTACCACGAGATAGTTCCAGATTTGCATACTCTTTGTGAACCTTGGATAATTCAGAATTCAATTGAGAAAAAACAGACTGGTGCGATTTTTCAGAATCCACAAAAAATAATAAATAGCCATAAATATAAATAAAAATTGATATTGTGCGAAAAATTGCTGAGAAATCATCATAAGGCAGTCAACCCTAGCTGACTACCTTGAAAGAATTTGGAAAATCAAGGGTATTGTCCTTCATACTTTCCGTAGCCTTATCAAATCCATCACCAACTGAACCACTGAGACGAGAGCGAATTTTCTTTTCTTCAGAAGAAAGAGATTTGTTCTTTTTCTTAAGAACGTCATAGGAATTCTTCAATTGATTGTATTATTCTGAATTAGTTTCTCATTTCGGGAGCTCAAATCTTTAAGAGAAGTCTCGTATTGCTCCTTCAGTACGCGAAGAGTTCGCGCTTGGTTTTCATTTATTTCATGAAGAATTGAATACTGATGTGAAAAAATTGCTTCTTTCTTTGAGAAGAATAGTTTATCCCTAGAAAGGGTATGGTTCTCTTCTGATAAGGTTTGATGAAGTAAGTCAACATCGCGTGACAATTTAGAAAAATAAGATATTTGATCGCTAAGAAACCAATTTTTTGAGTAAGACGGTCATTTTCATGGGAAAGATGGTCAATCTGATCAAGTGCATATGAATATTGGTTATTTAATTGATTTAGTTGAGACTGCAACTTCGCGTTATTCGCTTGGGTATCTTCAGCAAGGAATTGAAATTCATATCTCTCATTCGTTCGCTTCCGGTTTAAATCTTAACAAATGCACGAAGAAATTTACCAAAAATGAACGTATGTGAAGGAATAATGAATACGATAAGTGACTCAAAGATAAAAATAAATACCTCTAAGCTTTTGATTTTCGCTGCGAAGATTTTCAGCCTCAAAATTTGAAATTTGGAGTTCCCCTCCCAGCCTTTGTATTTCCTTTTCCAAAGAAACATTTTTCTGCGAAAGTTCCAATTGAGAACAACTAGATTCAAAATGCTTTTCAGCAAGCATTACGCGCCGATGAAATTCCTAAAAAGGAGAAGATGAGGATTAATACTTGAAAATGTCATTAAAGAAGATAAAAGTTAAGGTGCGAATGATAATTACCAGAACATCTAGAACGACGTGGAAACTCTGGTCAATTTGAGAAAGGACCTCATCCCGTGAAGCTTTGTCAACGGGAAATTCACGAAGAAGCTTGCTCAAGGCGTAACAAGAGCGAAGCTTGCAAGGATCATCAGTTAAAGATTGGGCAGAGTTGATAACATCAGATAGAGTTTGAGCAGCCAGTTTTACACTATCCAAAGATTTTTTATTCAAAGGAAAATTATTCAATAAGGAAAGAGAATGAGGAGTAGTAGAGTCTGTTGGGATGGCAAATTTACTTTGAGAAAGTTTCAACTGAGAGATGGAGCTAATAGGTGAAGGAAAAACTTGATTTGCATGCGATGGAGTCGCAGAGGCAACAGGAGGGGTGCTTTTCATTATTTGTCTAAGAGAAAACTCCTTATTCGCAGAAGAATCTTTAAAAAGTTCTTCATACGTAACATAAGCATTCTCATCCATAAGAGGATTTGTTGGTGAAGGAGTAGCAGGAACATTCTTCTCAGAAGCATGGGGAGATATATGGGTAACAGAAACATCTTTTTCAAGAGTTTGAATTATTGTCGAAGTGATAGGAGGATTAGTATGCGAAGGTTGAACTTTGGATACAGGAACAACATCTATAGCGCTAAACTCTAAAATAGAAAGATTTGAAGAGAGTTGTATGGGTTTGCGAGACCTTTTAACTTTCTGCTTCTTACCATCAACCATCTCAGCATCGGAAGCCTGCGAAAATAAAATAGATAAGAAATAGAGGCAACAATATTGTTTTAAGATAATTGGATATTTCTTACTTCTTTATTGTGCGAAGTCTTCCGCTTATGAGATTCCTTATTTTGAGGTTCATTATCAATGCTTGGTTTCTTTTTTTGCGATTCTTTATTTTCTCTTGAAGAAGAGTTGGGTCTTTGCATGATTCGAAGAGCACTACTGGTAGAGCTTTTTCTGCGAAAGTATGGGAATTAGACCATATCAATTTTTTTTAATGGTTAAAATCAATAATCATCATGAAGAAAATAAACGAACCTTGATTCATAGTTAATGGTAGAAGAACAATAACCGAAGAAATCAATAGCAGAAACAGAAATGGGTAGTAGCAGATGAAGATGGATAACAACAAGAGAGAGAAGATGAATGATGAAGAAGGAAGAAAATCTTGTGGACAAACCCTTAAATAGGTGAAAAGAAGTAACCGGTTGAAGACGGTTCAAGCCGGCAAAAAAGAAGAAAATCAACACGTGTAGAGAGGAGCTTGAAATCCAGATAACTGTCGACAAAATAAAATGGAAAAAGATAGACATGTGCGATTTGTAAATGGAGAATTTCTCATATCGCTCACTTTGAAGAATAAGCGATATGAGAAGAGGCAAATGTAGGAGTTAAATATCGTACACGTTAATAACTACGCGAAGTGAAGAATACAATATACGCGAGGAGCATCGCACACAACAAATTGAGATGACACACCAGATGATGTCAGCAAAGTCATGGGTAAAGTGTGAAGAATTATGCGAAGAAGTAAGTTATGCGAAGATGAGCGATTGTATATGAGCGAATATGTCGCACAGTGATCCCGAAAATAAAGGGATTCTTAGCTGTCATCCACTATGTAAAATCCTATATAAAGGAGAGAGTCATTGTTTCTTGGGGATTCTAGGAAAAGTCTTGTAAGAGAGATACAAAGAGAGAGAAAGTGAGTTTAGGTTTCAAGAAGAATTGTTGTAAGATTTCCATCTATTTTGTAAACATTCCTAATCTTTTGTTAATAAAATCAAGAATTCATAATGATTACCTAGAGGTTGAACTAGTTATAGTGGAGTGTAGTTGTAGGATTTCTTACAACTATAGACACTGTTCGTAAGTTCCGTAACAACTTTTCTTGGTTAAGGGAGATAATCCTTTATACAACAAGCTATAAAAAATGGTGTAGGTTGTGTTTTGCTGTCATTGAGATGGAAATTGAACCAGTAATGGTAACAACGATTGTAATAGGGTGTCTCTCCTCATGGGATCTCATGTTGGAGATCTATTGTTGAGAGTAGTAATCTGGTGACAGCAAACTATTCTCTTAGCATTCATTCAGGTACTCATACTTCTTTCTGGCGTGACAAATGGCTCGGAGAGTCTTGTTTTATGGACTCTTTTACCAATTTGTACAAACTGGACAAGCTGCACAATGCTAGTATTGCTGATCATATTACAGCTGACGGGTCTTGGAAATTTGAGTTTAAAAGAATCCTTAAAGATGCAGAATCAAATTCTCTAGCAGTTCTTTTGCAGACTATCGGCTCTACACCATCTATTCTTGATGTTGTTTCTGATATCAGAAGATGGTCTTTGCACTGAAGTGGAGTTTTCTCAGTAAAAACTTTATACGCTAAGTTAAACAATGATGCAGGAACTGATAATTTTTCTCATAGCTTTGTCTGGATTTCAGGTATCCCACCTAAAGTTAATTTTTTGCTTTGGTGTGCTGTTCATGGAAAGTTGATTTCGAAAGACATGATGCAGTACAAGGGAATGGATATTCATAGTTCTTGCATCCTTTGTGGAGATAATATTGAGTCACAAGATCACATTTTTATACATTGTAAGGTTGCTCATAAGATCTGGTCTTCTGTTACACCAAAGGATCAGTGGGCATGGGTCTTTCCAGACTCAATGGTAAACCTTGCTAGGACCTGGCAGAATAATCACTTGTCTACAAATGGTAAAATTGTTTGGAAGCTTTTACCAGCAGCTATGGTTTGGATTATATGGAGGGAAAGGAACTGCCGCACCTTTGAAGAGAAGTATGTATTCAAAACTGATGAAGATTTGTGTTTGGATGTAAAAACTCTAGTGCTAACTTGGGCTGCAAGTTTTGGCAATAGAGTACGTTTGAATTTCTCCTACACTGTGCGCAATTGGAGTTCAGTTTTTTTGTAATTTCTTGTATTTTTTCCTTTTTTCTTTTTTTTACTACCCCTGGTAGTAGCTGTACATTCTACCTCTTTTAATAAAGCTTTCTCTTCTGATCAAAAATAAAATAAAATAGGGTGTCTCTCCAGGAACAGGAGCAAAGGCTGGATAGCTAGGAATAGAAGCACTTGCAGGCTATGCCAATGCACCATTTGTAAGTTATTAATTGGCCGAAGTAATGGCCTTGGTGTAAGTTATTGATGGTATCAGCGTATGGGTGGATGTGTTGTTACGCTTGTAGAGTAAATGCTTATAAATTTTAAGAATATAAGGAAAACAGTTTAGGAAACTAATGGCGTTCTAATGTTTTTCTAGAGTTCGGTTTGAAAAATATAACAGATAAATCAAACGGCGTTGTTGACCAGTTGAGGAATTTCTCCACCTAACAAGAGATATTTGTGAAAAAGTAACAGATAATCAAAAAGTCTCAACCTCATCTACCAAACTGTTCCAAATCCTTCAAAATTCCATCAGCCTTTATGCAGATACACCTATCACGTCCAGGAGTTCATGATTTCTATAGGTACAGAAAATATCTTCGCCACATGAAACTGTGAAGAAACCAACTCCAGTAGAAGATATTAGCACCAAACATCCAGATCAAATATGCTCCGTAAGTCCAATCAACTAACAGAAGGGTACATTGCAACCTTTATGAAAATAGGAGTTACGAAATATTTGTTACCAAGTGAAGAGATTGACGAATTAATAACGACTAGAGGAATGAAGACATCAAACGAAGAAGGCAACTCGTCTAATCATCTAGCGAAGGAACAACTAAGCAAAGAAAGAGAGATCCCTAGCGTAGGAAGATTCTCAGGCAAGAAATAGTGACAGCTTAACAGAATGATGCACTTAAACAGAGCAATGTAATCTAAATCTATCACAATTTTATCATGATGAATTCTAATAAGACCCGTTGGTAGTAACAGGAAGAGATGGATGAGTTGCAGCAAACATATCTACGTACATCACTTCTCCATCAAATTGATTAAGCCGACATTACGCGGGTCTCCTAGCCGTTTGTCCTCTCTCTGAATAAAATCAACCTTGAGTGATTTAAGAAAGGGAAGTGATGTCTTGAGATCGTACGGTATAGACTCCTTCAATTTGTCGCACATGTTTATCTCCAATTCCCGGAGAGAAGTCCATAATCGTAAATCCGGTACAGATGTTAAAGCCGGGCACTTCACAATTTCCAACTTGTGGAGAGAAATGTTGCCGTTGTTGTTTAGACCATCATCATCCTCATCACGAAAACCTTGTAACTCAGAGCAATCTCTTATTAGTAGAGACTGAAGATTCGGAGTATTTCTTTGGAATAGCGCGCCGAGTGGGAAAAATATCAGCTCTGGAGATTCATATATATCAATGTATGTCAGAGAGGCCAGACTTGCTACTCTGCTGGCGGATAAGATCGAGTTTACTGCATTGCCGTTGGTGTTGTATAAACCCAATACCTTGAGAGAAGGAAACGAGTTTGGTGCGCTTCTCAATTTTGGGCTATCTTTCATATATAGGTCCTCAAGGAGAGGGAACGAAGATGAAGGAGGAGAAACCCACTCTTCTAGATTTTTCATATCCATGATTCTCAAACGAACCAACGAAGGGAATAATGATGATGTTGTACTTGTAGAATCATGGCTGCTGCTACTTTGTTCTTCTTCTTGTTGCTGCTGATAATAAAATTCTCTACCCAAACACTTGACTGACTTCATTCTATCAATATCAAGATGCCTAAGACATGGGAGCATACCTAGAGGCGGAAGCTTCTCACATCTGTTACAATTCTTTAAAACTACTGAAACCAAGTTTGGGACCAGGCATATAGAAGTTGAACCCATCCATTTCGGAAGCTTGAAACCAGAGTATCCATCTATTTGCAGACATTTCAAATTTGAGTGAGGTTGAAGACCCTCTATTACCATATCATCATCTTCAACATCATCACCTTCTTCAGTATCCTCATCATCATCATCATTGGATAATCTCCAACTTAGATATAACTCTCTCAAATTTGTCTTATCCTTTAGTTTTGCTCTCTCTGCATCTTCTATTCCTCCTCTCACATTCTCTAACCTTTGTATATGCAACTCCTGAAGGGAGTTGAGAGATGCTAACTCTTCTATCCCACTGTGATGATGACTGATACTTCCGCTGCATGCCTGAGATGCTTCTTCATTCCTCACCATGTATGACTCCAATGTTTCGAGGTAAATTAACTTTTCTATACCTCTAGGCATTAAATCATGCATTCTGCGATGTGTAAAATGTCTTAAGTTTTCCCAATGATGTACGTCTCTCGGAAGTTTGCAATTACCTCCAAGCTTCACTATCTCCAAATTGCAGCGGGTTCTTGTGCATGATTCCGGCAACTCTTTGATATTTGCAGATTCCAGATCAAGGCGCCGTAATTGTGTCAATACTCCAAAATCTGATGGTAGTGCCTCCAGATAATAACCACAATAAAACTCCAGAATCCTTAATTTTCCGAGGCAAGTAATGGAATCAGGTAATTTTTTAATTACTGTAAATGAAAGATCAAGGAAACTTAGATGTATTAACAACCCAATCTTTTCAGGTAACTCTTTAAACTTAGAACAACGGCGAAGATTCAACGTTTGCAAGTTAGTGAGGCCAACGATGGAATCTGGTAGAAGATTAATATCTGAGTGACTGAGATCGAGATGCCTCAAACATTTCAAAGACTTAATATTATGAAGAAGCACGGAAGTATTTTCGCACCCACGAAGTACCAATGTCAGCAAATTATAAGAAGGATTCAGAGACACATCATGCGATGGATCAATTTTACAGCCTGACATGTCTAGGTACCTAAGATGCTTAAGAATAGGAATCGAAGTGCATATCTGTGAACCCCAATCATCACCAAGTGGACATAATATGCGCAAACGCTTCTTAGATAAGAAACTATTAATTTGTGAACAATTTCTTGGAGCAAGAGCTACAACTGTTCTCAATTTCTTCGCCTTGGACAACCGTTCAGTAATTGTAAATGATGACCCTTCACCAAATACCAGTTTCAAACGACGAATTTTTGAAGCATCTCCAGTCCCGTCTTGTAATTGCAGAATTCCATATTCCTCACGATCAATAACACTTGTTGCAAGATCATGGACAATATCATGCAGCTTACAACTCAGAATAACACCTAGTTCATCCTTCACTCTATCTTGAAAAAACGATTTCGACAACAAAAGCTCAAAATAATCATTTCCTATATCTTCAAAGGATATATTGTTTACCCCATTGGACTGAATGAATCCTTCTGCCACCCACATACGAATCAATGTCTCTCTTTCGATTTGCCAGTCTTTGGGAAATAAACAGCAGTATGAGAAACACTGTTTCAAAGGAGAAACTAAATTATCATAGCTCAGTTTTAAGATTGAGATGAGTCTTGTGGTTTCTGGTTGAAGCCACAAATCCTTGTCGTCATTGATTGAAACCCAATCCCTTTCTTCTCTTTTCGAGTGTAATAAACTTCCAAGAAAGTTCGCCGCAAGTGGTAAGCCATCGCATTTCTTCGCTATGTCCCGCCCAATATTTATCATATTTGGAGGAATTGGAAGTGAAATTCTTTTCTGCATAATAGACCAACAATCACCATCTGTTAATTTTTGTAAATTGTGGACCTTACCTCCAACAACAAATGCAACCTGTTGGCTTCGTGTGGTGACTAATATCTTGCTGCCTTCGACACCATTGACAAGGACTCCATGTAGTTTTTCCCAATCTTCGGAGTCCTGGTTCCATAGATCATCCAGTACTAATAGGTATTTCTTACCAGCTAGATTTTCCTTAACTTGTCTCGCCAGCACATCCACATTCGATGGAGCCCTACATGAGCCATCGGTAAGTGACTCTAATATTTCTTTTAAGATTCTGTAGACATCAAACTGGTTAGATACGCAGAGCCACACTTTTTTGTCAAAGTGTGTTTTAATTGACTCGTCTTTGTATACCAACTGCGCTAATGAAGTCTTACCCAGACCCCCCATCCCCACAATGGACACGACAGAAAGCTGCTCTTTAAGAGAAGAACAGTGTGCTGATGTTGATGATGATGATAATGGAAGCAGCGATCTGCTCGTCAGCATCTTGACGATCTCTGATGTTGCATCCTCCCTTCCTAGTAGTACAGAATCATCTACAACTGATGCAGTTAACCGGTCACGTTGCATTCTGATTTGATCGGCTTCAGAGGTACCAGCGGTGGCATTCAACGTATATCTGACTCGATAATTGTTAATTTCATCTAAACTTTTATTTATGGCTCGGATTTTACCAGCCATCTTAAAGAGAAACACAAGTGGATTGGAGGATTTACTCATAAAGTCGCGTACTTTGTGCTTGAGCTTACTTCCTCTTTCAAAACGACGCATGGTTTCATAACAGAATTCATCCATAACATCATCTGCATCATAAACAACGTCTTTGAGCCTTTTCAACCAAAGACGGACAGTAGCATCAGTTATTTGTTTCTCCTCAGCATCGGAAATTAAAGCTTGAATCAACTCCAAGGTTTTCCCAAGCTTCCTTAAGTCGTCTTTAACACCCCACGCATGGCCAATTTGTTGACCAATAACAGGGAGCAATTTATTCAGGATTTCATTCGCACCGTTAACAAGGATCTCTTCCAAAGCCATTATGAAAAAACATATGATATTTATAAAAAGGGTTAGTAGAAGCTTGTATATATCAAGAAACAGTGTAGAAAATATGATGAAAATATCAAAATGAGTTATCAGAGAAAAGGGAATGAGTGTTTTTGTCTTTCAGATGGATAGAGAAATTAAGAAGGTATGAAGATGATGAGACTGTAAAGAACAGAAGATAAGTTTGTATAAGACGGATAGTATGTGGTATACTTTATGTGGAACCCTTGTGACTTTACTAAAAGAAAGTAAGGCTGTGATTCCAATTCTTGATGTTCTGAATAATTAAAGCAAAGCTGCAAAAGTGAATTATCATGAAAGGAAAGTAGGGCACAGTGGCATTTATCATGTAATTTTAAAAACTAACATCATGAATTGCTTGATATATGTTATACTCTAGTACATATATGTTCAGAATATGAACTCTCCAGATCATAATTTGTAACAAAAACAAAAGGTTTAATTCAAACACTCCATGTTCTGATAATAACGCTTTGCTTTTTATATTGTCTCCAACGAACAAGCCTTCTATATCTTTCCTTAAAGTTAAAGGGAAAAAGGTGAATAATTAAAGCAAAAGCGAATTATCAAAGGGAAATATATAATCTGGTGATTCAATGCAAGAAAACTAACATGAATTCTGCTGAGTAAACCACTTGAAATAAAACCAGACCACAAGTATCTGAGTTGAACCGGGATCTTAGTATTGGATTCGCTCGGTTCTGAACCTTTTTTTCATGGATTATTCTTAGTTGAACTAGCCAAGTTTATTTGGATCACGTTTAAGTTTAGTTGGATCCGACAGACAGAGGTTAACCGGGATAACTTTGAGTTCGATTTGAAGTCGAAGATCAAGGAAGAGGGTGATCGAACAGAAAGGAGGTGAGGATTTTTTTTCTTAAAAATAACGAGATCCGAAACCGAGTCGGACTATTTAAGAAAGAATATAAAACATGTAGGAAAAGACGGTCCTATGACTGTCGGTCAATAGAAAACAACTAACAATGTTTGAGTTTCAACTGCAAATTTCTTTTTGTGGTTGAACGACTATAATTAACTGACTATTATGTACGTAGGAGAATGAATGTTAGCTCATATCTTTAAAGTCAAAGCATTAAACTATGCAATAGTCTTTTCGGAACCGCAAATGGTTGTCGTGGACGTTATTGGAATATTAAGTGTTCACACACAAGCAGCCGAGGTTACCATGCAGCGAGGGACCGAGGCAATTCACCAGCTAGCCAGAAAAGAGGATGAACTCTAGCTTTCAAGATAAAGGACATTTAGATTTTGATACTGTTTAAATGGATAAAAATGTAAAAATAGTCAGGATGTAAACAGTTTCATCCTACCCATTTTCAAATATGTTTTCTTGCTTTTAATTTACATCAGGATGCATCCGGTTTCATCCTTACTATTTTTTAAGTTTGAGTCAGGATGAATCCAGTTTCATCCTTGCTATTTTTTTGGTGTCCATTTCACCCATACTAATTTTTACTCGTCCATTTGAACCATGTTTTAAAAATATTTGGACAAATGACCCATTTTCAACAATTCCTGGGTGAAAAAGACATGTAAAATTTGATACTGTTTAACTGGACAAGAATGTAAAAATAGCCAGGATGTAAACAGTTTCATCTTACCCATTTTGAAAAATACTTTTTCTTATTTTTAATTTACATCAGGATGCATCCAGTTTCATCCTCGCTCTTTTTTAAGTTTAAGCCAGGATGAATCCAGTTTCATTCTTGCTATTTTCTTGGTGTCCATTTCACCCATACTAATTTTTACTTGTCCATTTGAACCATGTTTTAAAAATATTTGGACAAATGACCCATTTTCCGTGCACAAAATTGGTTAAAAAGACCAAAATCAACAAGTCCTCGGTGAAAAAGACATCTAGATTTTAATACCGTTTAAATGGACAAAAATGTAAAAATAGCCAGGATGTAAACAGTTTCATCCTACTCATTTTCAAATATTTTTTCTTATTTTTAATTTACATCAGGATGCATCCAGTTTCATCCTCGCTATTTTTTAAGTTTAAGCCAGGATGAATTCAGTTTCATCCTTGCTATTTTTTTGGTGTCCATTTCACCCATACTAATTTTTACTCGTCCATTTGAACCATGTTTTAAAAATATTTGGACAAATGACTCATTTTCCGATAAATGGGAATAACAAATGTAATTATCCCAGCATAATCAGTCTGGAAATCAATATAAATTTCCACATTAATCACTTTGTCATCTTTATTTGTGTTTGAGTTGTTTTCTGTTTAATTGATGATCCCTCGGTACCAATAATTTACTTGTACCGTTGTCTGGAGCCATCTAAAGTCCTAAATCCTCCGTATGGTTAATTTATATGGGTGAACGCCACGATCTAAGAGCAACAGTAGGGCGGTAAAGATGGTCCAATCTGGAAACAATTGGTAAAACTTAACAACCGATCGAAATGGTTTGATATGCAGAACTTGTAGTGTGGGTAAACGAAATAGGGAGCCATGTGTCGGACATAAAGGGAAGAAGTATGGATAGAGAATCTCACTTAGAGATCCCAGTCAGGAACTTCTCAATTCCAATATCAGAATTATCTCGTCACCGATCAATCTCGCGAAGTACAAAGGGGACTCGAAGAGACTTGCACGAAGAATCTAAGTTACGAAAAACCAAGTTAGAGTACCCAACAAGATATCAATGACGAAATAGAAAGGGAGAAGTACAATAACTTGGCAACAAAGATAGTCAGCGAAGTAGATATATTGGGGAGAAAGAAAAGAGACAGGTGTCCCGACAAACCCATGTGAACATAGCGAAAGAAGGGGAAAAACTTTATGGAAAATGGCCTGGGCGAAGTATAAAGCACTCCTGAAAGAACTCGGCGAAGTAAAATGAGTTGTACCCCATTAGGACTGATTGGCCTATAAATAGAGGTCCTTGGGCAAGGCAAAGGGAACCGAATTTTGGAGTGAGAAAAGAGCTTAGCGTAGAGGGTGAGATTAGGGTTTCCTTGTGTTCAAGAACTTGTATTTTATTTCGAATGAATTCATTAATAAAGGTTTTCTAGTTTATATTACTTAACATGTCTTAAATCTTGGTGACTTTCCTTTTGGGCGTATTATTGGATTTCCAGTAGTTACAATTTGGCGTCCAGAAACAGGGAACTTAGATTGGGGATTCATCCTCATCTAAGGAGTTGAGAGAAGCTGAGGTTGAGGAGGGAGAGATTTTAGCAATAGGTCCCTTTTAAGATTAGGGTTTAGAGGATAATTGATATTGAAACTAGGATAAGTTGATGACTAGAACACCAGATCGAGCGGCACACATGATAACGACGAGGAGAAGCAAGCGATTGGAGGCCAAAAGAGGAGGAATAATGGAAAGAGGAGGAACATCGGCTACAAGAGAAAGGCAAGGTGTGAACCAGCAACGGACGGAGGAGGCTAACGAAGATAACTTTAGAGAGGGTTCTGTACACACTTCCGGCACGGACACCATCGCAGGAGAAGAAACTACTCGTGAGGAAATGAAGGAGAACATCGGTGAAGAAGACATGATGTTGGATCAACTGAGGGAAACGCTCCGCCTTGAAAGGGAACGAGACAGGGATCTAGCGGAGCAGCATGCCCGATTGACGAGACAAAACGCTAGGCTGATGCTGCAGAATCGCCATATTGGGTAATGTTAATTTGTTCGTTTTATGATTATTTCTCTCCTGTTACTTGTAATTTTTATTTAAATGGTTTAATTTTGATTTATTTTTGGGAGTTTTCATGAAATCGAAATTTAACTTATTTTGGTTTCTGTAGGAAAGTACAAGTCTCCTGAACAATTATGCACCAGTTCACTATGATGTGATAAACAAAAGGGTTCACATAGCATGCAACTTTACTGATTATGTTGAAGAGATCTGAGGTTTGATTTTTATCTTTTCTTCTCCTTTTAGTTTAGGGGTTTTCTTGAATTGATGGTGATTCTGCATTAAGTTGTTTGTTATTGTTGTGTTGGTGCTCGTTCAAAAAAATTTGTACTATGTTTGTCTGATGAATGAACTCTTTCGTGAAGTTCGGTTTTGTAAGTAATAAGTGATAAAGTTCTAAAAATTGCAGGTGGAAGGACTAATAATCGAAGTACTTAGTTTGGGTTGCATATATCTGATATGGTGATAAGGAAGTGCTGAGAACCATGCTTCACCTCTCAATTCTATCACCATTTTTTGATTATGAATCTGTGTATTTGTGAATCTAATAATTGGTTTTGATTTTGTTGCAGGTAAGGTTCACACGGATCTTTCGTTCGTGCAAGAAAAATGAGGAGAAACTCCAAAGGTAACTATATAAGACAGGGATATTGTTGCTCTGTACACCTTGGTAAGATGTTTTCACATTCAGTTTTTTTTATCCTTTTTACTGTGGACTTTAAACTGTCTGATTGATATTGCTTAGTGGTGAATATAACCAAGAGTCCATTCTTTCGCTTTTTTCTGGTTGCATCACAATGAAATGATATTTGAATTTTTGTATCATCTTCGCACATTTAG
>NW_020619603.1:4793306-4793495 GCF_003573695.1 Papaver somniferum | reverse complement strand
CCTTTTGACAAAAGTGAATCAGTTCCCAAAATGATCAAACTGAAAGTACTTCACTTTTGCTAACTCATTTGATGTTTTTCTTATCATTTGGTTGTAGTACATACTTAGTGGAGTTGCTTCTTTCTTACATTTTTATCTTTCCAATTTGTAGGCGAAAGATTACCACCCTGTTCAATCTCAAAACATGGA
>NW_020619603.1:4781300-4793296 GCF_003573695.1 Papaver somniferum | reverse complement strand
TTTTTTTTATCCTTTTTACTGTGGACTTTAAACTGTCTGATTGATATTGCTTAGTGGTGAATATAACCAAGAGTCCATTCTTTCGCTTTTTTCTGGTTGCATCACAATGAAATGATATTTGAATTTTTGTATCATCTTCGCACATTTAGAGTATGTACTTACTGGGTGTTGTTCAAATATATCAGGGAAGGTGCCACAAAGAACCCTCTGGATTTGAGGGGCCCTGGAAAACCAACCCCTAGTATTTGATAACTCCTGCTTCAAGTATATACACTTCAAATTTTATCTTTGTTTTAAGAAATACTTGTGTTATATGTTAAGTTTAATATATAAGGTAGTAGGATATATTGGTTACCGATACTAATGTTGTTTTGTATAATTTTTATTTGACTTATCTGTAGAGAACTTATAAATGGGGAGAATGAAAGCTTAATCCAACTCCTAACTGATAAGACACTCTCGACTAATCATGTTCTTCGTCCCCTAACTGAAAACTATGCAGTGATTTGTATTATTTCATAATCCAGTAGCGTCCATCACCATCCTTCCTTAAAATAATTATGGATAATGAATTTATAAATACATAATTTGGAAAACATTTCAACTGAATTATGTTCTGTAATGGTTTAATTGCGAGTCTGGTATGCATCTTTCTATGCTGATGTCACATTCATGAGACATCACATTGGTTTTAAATTCTTGCTTATTTGGTTGCAGTATTGAACCAATTAAACATGTATTTTGAAAACCAGGTAGCAGCAGAGAAGCCAAATCCAACAATACTTTTGAAGGCTTGGGAGTTACTAGAGGTCAAACCTGAGGATTCTCTACATATTGGGGATGATTGTAGGAATGATCTTTGGAGTGCTAAAGATGCAGGTTGTGATGCTTCGCTGTGGGGATGTTATGTTAACTCTTCCAAGGAGGTAAGAAGAACCCTTTGTTGCCCTCAGTTATATGTAGATCACTATTATAGTTGCAAAACATCTGACTTGATAAAGAACTAGCTAATTTATCAGTGATGACACAGTGCGTTCCCACCTGGGCAGTAGCAGAAGTAACAATATAAGGAACGTATGTTACTTCAAATAAGCCCCAAGTAATCTACAGTAAATTAATAAGAAGACGTCACCTAGGAAGGTTGTTGATGATACCCAATTAAGACTTTTACTTATAGTGGCATTAGGAATGTGGTCTTTGACACATATCATCTCTATCAAGCGTTCAATTAGACTGGAAAAACTATTATCTTCAAGTTTCTTTAGATGTTACTATGAATCTTTGTTTCAATATTAATGGTATTATATTTCTAGTTGTTCACTTGATTATAGTGAAGTTCCTCAGACTATTATTTCGATTCTGTGTTTACACTGACTGATTATGAATATGATGTTATGTTACTAGTTTGAATTTTATGTACACCTTGTACACTAGGAAGTTCTTGATAATCTGGAATATAGACCAGAGGGTCAGGAATCTTATTTTTGATGAGTCTTAATTTATAGATTGGATTATAATTTGATTTTTATGTATTTGCTTTAGGATCTGGAATTGGTTCGTTCAGAATGAGTTCTTCTTTATTTTAGGGGTTTTCTTTGTAAGTTCTTAATCTGTTTTGGTTTCTTTAATTTAGGTCTTGGATTGAATTCAATTTTCTATTGTGTATGTTTATGTTGACAGATCCGCTCCTCTCATTGCAGGCAATAACTAGTTTTCCGCATCCTTTTGACAAAAGTGAATCAGTTCCCAAAATGATCAAACTGAAAGTACTTCACTTTTGCTAACTCATTTGATGTTTTTCTTATCATTTGGTTGTAGTACATACTTAGTGGAGTTGCTTCTTTCTTACATTTTTATCTTTCCAATTTGTAGGCGAAAGATTACCACCCTGTTCAATCTCAAAACATGGAGCTTCCAACAAATAGGTATGTTCGAGTTATATATTTCATCTCCCTTGGGCTGTTTATCTACTACGTTAGTAAATTACCTAGTTTTTTGGTGCTAAATGCAGTATGAAGTCTGCAATGTCGAAAATGCAATCTCATCTGCTATAGGTACAGTGAGTGATAAAGAGGATGGTAACATGTCGAGAACTAAGAATCCCTTGTAAATGCTCTAAGTTCTGGTCTCTTTTCTAGAATGTTTTGTTATAGGTATTTAGGTGAAGTATGAAGTCTGCAATGTTGATAAATGACGTCTCATTAGATATTGTTACCTCACACATGTGCTTTCATCTACTACCCATTGATAGAATGTCTGACGAATTACCTCACACTGTTGTACATGACCTATATCTAGTAACTTATTTTGTTCTACCGTGTATTGTGAACTGAACAAAGTCATTGTATTGTTGTTGATTTGCTTTGCAGGAAGTCGCATGTGAACCAAGGACACAACACATTGACTCTGCTTGATATCGTTTGTGAAGTATTGTCATAGGAGGACCTGAATTATCATTTTGTTTTTTTATCAGTTTATTAGTTTAGCATGTTGTCAGAACTTAGAAACCTTGGGCATGTGTTATCTGAACTCAGTATTTCATTTTTTTTTTTTGTAGTTTTACACCCAATGGAATGAATGTTAAAATTCTCAGTTAAATTTGAGGTTGCATTTGAATTTCAGTTTGACTTCACTAGACTTGACATGACTGTTTGACTTAAATACCAGTAAGATTAATTCAAATTCAGCCATTCAGACATTTCAGCTGATCTGAATCTGATTTTTTTTATATTATAATTTAAATCTACGAACAGTACCGCGGGTCAGCATCTAGTTACCGTAAGAAACGGTCTCTGTTCAGATACCCACGCAATAAGGGTCGTGCAATTAAAAAACGCTTTATAAACGACCCATTCAGAGAACCTTAGAACAGGTCGTTTAATTCATATATATGACGTGTCCTGGCGGTCGCTGCATTGCTGTTTTCCACTAGTGTGGTACTCTCTCATGCTAGTGAATTTAACAGAGTAGTTGGCCACGAAAGAGTCCACATTAAAGTCGCAAGAATCGAATTCTTCTGCCGCTGATGGAACTTGCGAAGTACCACTACCTGAGCGAACTCTAAACTCATTGGAGATGCGAATTGCCTTACCAGAGAGTTGAAAAACTCCGCATTGCAGCTTACTCAGAATCTCAAGAAAGATAGGGTTAGAAGGGTCGTAAAGCGGGAAAGATAATCCAGACCTCAATTGGCCCAAAATAACGATCATCTTGTCGGCCGTCCACGTATCCGACTGAATCCATCTGTATTTCAGTTCCATGTCCTGAGTAGAAGTAACAGATGGACTCACAGAAGAATCAACAGCAGGATTTAGGGTTAAACCCATCTTTTGAAAATCCGCTTGGAACTCCTCAAAGGATTTGAGTGAGGTAGTTGTGGAAACCTTCTTGGGAGCCATGGTAACGAAAAGAGAGTAGAAGGTCTAGAAGGGTAGCAACAATGGCAGAAGATGAAGAAAATGCAAAAACCAGATTAACACATAGCAAAGGGAGGAAGAAACAGAAAAGAAACCCCATACCTAAGTCAAGTTGGATATAAATAGCGTAGAGAAGATGACTTGGTCAACGGGTTGATGACACGTTCGGGGTATATTAAGACGTTTACCCAGAAAACGTGGTCACGTGGAGGCAGAAAAGTGGAGAACGTGGCGCCAAGGGAATCCAAAGCGGTTCTTATTCCATTCTTGAACGACTCGAATAGAATAAGAAAAGGCAAAATGTGGGTACACGAAATAGGTTCGCCACGTGTCGGACATAAAGGTAAGAAGTATGGATAGAAAATCTCACTTAGAGATCCCAGTCAGGGACTTGTCAATTCCAATGTCAGAATTATCTCGTCACCGATCAATCCCACGAAGTACAAAGGGGACTCGAAGAGACTTACACGAAGAATCTAAGTTACGAAAGACCAAGTTACAGTACCCAACAAGATATCAACGACGAAATAGAAAGGGCGAAGTACAATAGCTTGGAAAAAAAGATAGTCGGCGAAGTAGATATATTGGGGAGCAATAAAAGAGACAGGTGTCCCGACAAACCCATGTGGACATAGCGAAAGAAGGGAAAAAACTTTACGGAAAACGGCCTGGGCGAAGTATAAAGCACTCCCGAAAGAACTCGGCGAAGTAAAATGAGTTGTATCCCATTAGGACTGATTGACCTATAAATAGAGGTCCTTGGGCAAGGCAAAGGGGATCGGATTTTGGAGAGAGAAAAGAGCTTAGCGTAGAGGGTGAGATTAGGATTTCCTTGTGTTCAAGAACTTGTATTTTATTTCCTTAGAATTCATTAATAAAGGTTTTTTAGTTTATATTACTTAATGTCTTAGATCTTGGTGACTTTCCTTTTGGGTGTACTACTGGGTTTCCAGTAGTTACATGTAGGGAGGAAAAAATACAGCTCCTGTATGGATTAACGCTTGGATGGAAAAACAATCTCGAAATCTCACGTTACCAAGAACTTTTCGTCTCTTTTATTTGCTACACCATTAAGTCCTTGTAATTAATAGCATGGGGAGGACATGATAATTTCTTTACGTGAAGTCATTCTTGGTTTTACACGAAGTTTATGCATAACCAACATTTATAAGTGACGCTTGTTTTACATATACTGCTTGTTTTTTTTGGATATGAATCTATCTGGGTTGTGGAAGTCAGGAAGAAATATTCGACTCCACCGTAGTACTCAGACTCAGTAATTAATCTGGATCTTTTTCACTCTGCAGACTACTAAAAATGATAATTAAGGTTTTTTATTTTATTTTTGTAAACATGGAATTTGGAAGACAATCGACAAGTAAGGGAAACTATCTTGGCATGACCATACGGCCATACTTGACCTCATTATTTGATCAAACCTAATAATTGTTTAAAGAGTTTTTCAGGGGAGAAAAACTTATTGAACAAAGTAAAGCAAAAAGCTAGTTGAATTTTCGGAAAATGGGTCATTTGTCCAAATATATTTAAAACATGATTCAAATGGACGAGTAAAAATTTGTATGGGTGAAATGGACACAAAAAAAATAGCAAGGATGAAACTAAATTCATCCTGACTTAAACTTAAAAAATAGTAAGGATGAAACGAAATTCATCCTGACTTAAACTTAAGAAATAGCAAGGATGAAACTGGATGTATCCTGATGTAAATTAAAACTAAGAAAAAGTATTTGAAAATGTGTAGGATGAAACTGTTTACATCCCGACTACTTTTAAATTTTTGTCCATTTAAACAATATCAAAATATAAATGTCCTTTTCATCCAGGAATTGTTGATTTTGGTCTTTTTAACTAATTTTGTGTTGAATTTTCCACAAAAATCCATGGCGAGCTTTATACAAAGCTCTTCCGTAACATGTTCATCATAGAACCCACGGTACATGCAGTTTTTGTAATGATCATTGTAACACTCTTCGTAAGTCCTCTCACAATCATTCTTTCCAAATGGAGGAATATCCCTTTGACAACTGGCGACTCAGACGGTGTAGGTTGTGCTTTGCAGGCATTGAGATAGAAATGGAAATAGTAGTTGCGAATACCGAATATGCGTCTCGACACGTGTACGAGAGGATAAATACGAAGTCCTTAAAAAAGATCTGGTCAAAGATCTTATATCATACCCCGAAAATCTTCGTCAATGACTTGTCAAATCAAGTTAGAAAGTCATTATTAATTAACTGGCGGAGGTACGAGCATGAGATGATAGTGCGAGAAGAGTACAAACCACGAGAAAGTTGTTGGAGTATTCGGCAAGGTATCACACGAAACAAGTATTCAGGAGAAGGAAGATTGCTTGGCCTGAAAATCATTCGGCGAAGATAATACTTATTGAGCAAGAAATAGGACAGCTGTCCCGACAGGATCACATGGGCATCAACGAAAGAAGGGGAAAACTTTACGGAAAACGGGTTGGGCGAAGGATAAAGCAAGATCCCGAAGCTCCTACGAAGAAAAATGAGTTGTCTAACACTAAGGGTGATATGCCTATAAATAGAAGTCCTTGGGAAACGAATGAAGGATAGAATTTTTGGTAGAGTAGGAACCTTATCTTAGAGAGTAAGATTAGGGTTTTCCTTTGTGTGTAATCTTGTAGTCGAGAGTTCTCATTCAATAAATCAATAAAATTTCTTTAATCAAATTGGAATCTCATGTCTTAGATCTTGTTTATTTACTATTTGGGCGTACTACTGATTTTTGGTAGTTACATTTCGGCGTCCATAAACAGGGAACTTAGATTGGGGATTTATCCTCATCTAAGAGTTAGAAAAGGAAAGAAGTTGTCTTAGAGATTGTAGAGATTATAGATCTAGCGAGTTATTTGAAGTTAGGGTTGTAGATCTTGAGTTTTTACATTCGTAGACAAGGTTAGGAACATATAATAGGAAGAGATCTTGAAATTTCGGGTGGAGAGCAGAGAAATATCGTGGAAGTTGAATATTGATAGATGTCTAGAGCTCCAAATCGAGCGAAACACTTGGTAGCAACGAGGAGAAGCAAGCGGCTATAGGCACAAAAGGAAGGAGGGAAATAATTCGTGCAGATCGTGAACGGGGAAGGCAGAAAAAGTCGGTGGAAGAAGAAAAGAGGAGAAGATGCAGAGGCCAGAAGAGAACCGGTGAGGATCGTAAAGACTAAAGCCGTTAAAAGAGCACCGCGTGCAAAAAAAGGAAGTGACTCCACAAGGCATACGGAAGCGGCGAAACAAGGAGGTCATGTGGGACAACCTGGTCATGAGCTCGGCGACCGAGAGGAAATGGGAGATCTGCATGAAGAACGTGTTAGCACTGGGGCTATTATTGTCTAATCACAAGTGAAGATCCTGAAACTAGGGAGTGATCCCTGGGAAAACTACGAGGAAGAGGAACGAAGTAAGGAAAATAAGACACGAAAAGGGGATCGACAAGAAAGACACAATCGTGAAAGAGAGTTAAAGAGACTACTGATAGACGCGAGTGATAGACACATTTTTGTGTTTAATTTGATCTCAATACTATATATTGTTGGCACTCGAGTTTGTACTAATTTTGGTGTTTTATGTGTTTGTAGGCACCTTTGGAAAATAAACATTTTTTGGAAAATTCGGCTCGAAAAGTTGGTAAAAGCCCCGGAGGACACGTGTTATTCGGACTCTCACCGTTGGATAAGGGGCACCTCAATTACTAAGGGGCACCCCAGGTCACCCCAAAAGGCATATGCTATTCCACCCCAGTACAGGATTAGGGGGAGGTCATCTTCTTTATTTGAATTTTTTTTTTTGGCGGGAAAATGGAGAACACTTCTGCAGATTTTTGATCGAATTGTTGAACGTGTTCTAGGGAGATTCAATGGCTGATTTTTGGTAGATAGTTGTGATATGGCCTATTAAACACATTGTGGGCGTTTGGTTCGACCAGAATTGGCTAGAATCATCTAAACAATTCACGGGTTGAAAACAAGGTAGTTCGTGTATATCACGGGTTTCACGTGATTTGGAGAAGATTCAACGTGTTTTATGCGTGCATGGAAGACCCTCACAGCCTATTGGAGCGTGAAGGAGTTAAATATGGTAATTTGGAGGCTTGAAAACGCGTGAGAAGATGAAACAGGAAAGAAAATATTCCGAGAAATATTTTCTTTACTGCCGAGTTAAAGAGAATTATATGGAGTGAATGAGCGAGATTCGATGGGTCTGTTGGCTATAAATAGGTTGCTGGGATTGAGTAGAAAGGGTGTCGAGAGTCTGGGGGGCTGAGGAGAGCTCAGGAGCGAGAAATCAAGAGTTGATGAAACTCTGTTTCTGCTCCTGCTGATGATGAAGAACACCAAGAACATGAAGAACAGACTCGCAGGGACAGTCGTTTATCAACAATGAAACAGACTCGCAGGCGTCGGTCGTAGGTGTGGGTCTTAGAACCACAACGACAATAGCACTTCTCTTTTATCCTTCTTTTGTGACGCTTCCTGTGGGTCGCACATTAGCTGTTTACACCATTTTCTCTTCTTCTCTTCATTGTAAACACCATTTGAGCAATAAATAAATATTTTGAGCGTGTTTTTATCATGATGAGCTAAACCCAACACTGGGACGACGGAGGAGGGTGAATTTCATACACGGGTAAATTTATTTTATTCTTTTTTATGACTTTTACATTAATTTAAAATTGAAATATGATTTGAATGAATGGGTTGTTATTTAATTTGATGATGTATGCTTAGCTTAGGTTTTTTGATATATCATGCTTAGGACTTACAATCGATGTTTTGAGAATCTATCTTGGCAAAATCAGAGTCCATGTCAATTTTATTGAGTTTTAAATTGTTAAAGAATATATGAATGAACCCCGTGCAGTGAATTCGACCAAATCCTTAATCCAGTACCTCTCGCCCATTGTTAATATTTTTGTATTTATATTTTTATTAAATCTAAAAATTCCATTTCCTACACAAGTCTGAAACGAATATTTTTACCACTATCACTACAACAACTTTGAGAATACATCAAAATTTTGGCGCCGCCGATGCGGATTTGTGCTTAGGTATAATTTTTTGGTTTTTATTATTTTTTATTATTCCATTTGTTATTTTTACGTCTCTTTGGTTGTGTCTTTGTATTACAGGTTTGAAGTTGGATACTAAAGACCTTGGAATCAAAGCTTAAAGCTAAAAAACAAGGAAAAAAGACAAAGCAAAAAAATAAAGAAAAAAGAGAGAGAATTATTATTTTTTATTTTTTTAAGAGACTTTCCATTTTATTTTGTTTTTGTAATTATTATTATTATTTTTTGTATTTCTTTTCATTGGACTGGACTTTGGACAATTTATTTTAATTTTAAACCCTACGGAAGGGTTATACAAAAAAAAAATTTAAATATAAACTGTTTGCAGGGAAGGACGATGATTACAATATCGTCTCAGCCCCTCGGGTTCGCACACTGATACCGGAGTCAGTGCCCCGAGTCGACTACAACGGTTCTTCGCCCGTCTGGTACGAAAGGTAAACTTCTAAACACCCGTGAATCTCCTGTCAGCGGGTTTACTGTCTGCCTTAAGGTGATTATATGTTGAGGACTAAACCGGCTGCTTTAATTTCCTAGTAAAGGGCAGAACTGGCCATATAAGATAAGGGTTCGGATTTCATCACCGTTCCCTTCTTGCCCGCCTTAGGTAAACGAAACCTAACGCGAACCCAAGCTTAAAATTTGATTAGAACGAGACCGATAGGGTAACGAGCTTGGTAGGAAAATCTTTCGAAAAATATTGGTTACTCTTTTAAGCATACTTCAAAGTTCTTGATGGTTTCTGTAAGTTGAATGCGTGACTGCGCCGCCTTGTAATACCGGTGAGGCTTTGGGTATCAAAGCTCCACTGAGCTTCCCTTGCCTCGATTCAACTTACATTAGCTCGGATTGATTCCAGAGGGGTGTGATCAAATTGTAACGAATTCCTTTTCGAAGGAATAGAAGCTGGTCTAGAAAACAATCTAAGTGGAGCCATCATGCTTTTTATTTGCTAGATTCTATAGGTTTGATTTGGTCGAGTCAGCCTTGTTTGTGATTGTGTAGAATTCCCTTGCAATTAAGAATGTCGAACTAGTATGATAGAAGCCAATATAATGAGTATCGACCTGAATTTGAATATGGACATCATCCTTTTTATGACCATGTTGGGAATAGTGGTTGGGAACGCCATCCTTTGGAAGGATATGGGTCATACCCTGGTGAGCCAATTACTATCCACACATGCATCAGTCTTACGAGCAAGAAGATTATAGTACTAGTTCTTCGTCTCTAGAGGATACAATCAAACTATTGAAAAGTAGTCCTTTTTATGATCCCTCTGTTCCTATTCCTCCTTTAGAAGAGTCCCTCAGGGAGTTAGATGAGTCGACGCGTAAGTTAGATGAGATGAATAGTGTAATTATAGACGAAAGAACTACAATAATGAGTGAACTTTCTATAGAGGAATCCCTCGAGCGGATAGCTGAGACGAACGAAAGAATTGCTCGAAATTACTTGAATTGCCAATATAGTGTATCCAATAATACCCTTGAGAATGAAGATAGTTATTTACATAATCAAGATAACAAGGTTAGAATTGGTAGCACTACTTGTTTTGATGAGGTTCAATCATCTTCGTACTATTATGATGAGGATAGTAGTAATGAAGAATCTGAAATGTGTAGGCATAGTGATCAGGAATCTATTAATCCAATTGAGCTTTATAATGATTCTATTATTTCTAGTTCAAATCCAAATAATTTTTATGATTATTCACCTATTCAAAAGGACGAGGATTTGATTAGGGATACCACCATTTTATACGATGTAGTTTTTTCTTTTGACTACGAAGCCGATAATGCTTTAGAGGAACGGGTTTATTCCGAAAATGCTGTTTTAGAGTCTAGCGACTTAGAAACAATAGTCTTAGACGAAGAAAATGAACTCGTAGAGCTATTAAATATGAGTGAGGATGCGTCACTTGAGTATAACCCCGAAGAAGTAATTGACTATTTTCAGGATTCCAATGATCTAGAAATTAAGGAAATTGTAGCTAGTCTATCTAGAGATACCCAAAAATCTAAGTTTGGGGGTGATTATCATTCTCCTTGTGCCATACCTTTAGCTCTTACAGAGATCCCTCATTTTGGAATTGATATCTCTGCCTCGACCATTTTACAAGATTACCTTCATACTCGTTTTCCCGAACCTAATGATGTCCATGAAGAAGTTCAGTCGTTAGAAACCCATCCTCTGGTTGATGTGGTTTGCCCAGGATATGATACCCAGATTGACTTTGTTTTCCCACCAAATAGTTTTCTTCCAAATGTGGGAACGTTTATATTTTAAATGTGTCGAATATTAAGTTGTGAGACTAAACCTAAATGCTTTAGGAAATTAGAATTGACACATTTGCTTAAGAGTGACCACTACTCTCATTGTGGTCAATTTTGTAAGTCAAATCTTATTGACTTAGAGGATCCTCAGTTATTTAGGTTATTATTGTGCGCTTCTAAGATCATATTTGAGTTTTTCCAGACTCTAGGACCTAATGATTCGGATCCCACCTATGAAGAAACGCAACCAATGAAAATATTTTATTTAGACCCTTTCTTAGAACTTGAACCTGAACCACAATTAGATATAAATATCTTAATCAGGAAACTAGATAAGGGCATGCTATCCTTGTTCACTTTCTTGGGTTATTGTAGTTTTCTTTGGTCAGCTCTTTTTGGTTTTGAAGACCCACAGTTATTTCGGCTGTTACTTTTTGATTCTATGAGGTGACTAATTCCTTCCGATGTCTGGCTGAAGACTTTAAACTTAGCACTTCTTGGGAGGTAACCCAATCTCATGCGACACGGTAATATCTTTCCTTAACTCTTTTGCTTCAAATGGTAACAGTTTCTCCTTGTTCATATGCTTTTAATTTTATCTTTAGAACATTGAGGACAATGTTAGATTTAAGTTTGGGGGTATGGGAGAAACTTTTTATTTGCACTTTTGAAACTTATAGCGTCACATGGTATCCGGTTAGCTAAGTTTACATACTGTTTCTCACCGAAAAGATAGAAATTGGAATGCTAGAGATAACAACTTATTGAGACATTAGAGAAAAAGACATTGAGATCCTTGAAATTCAGGAGAGAACTTGTTCCTTTTAGAGGGTAACCGTGATGGACCTAACTATACATGATAGAAAGGCAAGTAGGTCAGGGAAATGCCAGAAAGACAAAGCAACCTCACAATGTAGTCTTAGTTACTGGATTGCGACTCTCTCTCAGTAGAAACTTATCGTCATCAACAAGCGGAGCGACATCAAAATCTATGAAGAAAGTTGAAGACGTTTTAGGATTAGAAGCAACAATAGAAGAGAATAATTCAAAAATCAAAGTTGAAGTTATAAGAGCAAATGATATAAGTTGTTAGAATCCATGATACCAAGACATCACAAGTTGCGAAGATCCAAGTTTTGAAAGTCCTTCTCTCATGGCCATGTAAATTTTTGTCTTGTAATTTTTTGTTC
>NW_020619603.1:2471277-2482924 GCF_003573695.1 Papaver somniferum | reverse complement strand
TTTTTTTTTTTTTTTTGAAATAACTGCTGGAGGGTAATAGGCTTCTGACTAGATAGCTTGATGTATGATGACTATATATATATATGGCGCACAACTAGTAGTTGTAATGTTCCACGTGGTAATTTGTAAGAGAAGATAGGGAGATGATTGAGTGGTCATCTTTTTAATTTAACGATGTTGTAAGATCAGCTCTCAGAGTCTGAGCATACCAAAAAAAAAAAGATTTGTAACAGTAAACAGTGGTCAATTTCTTTTATTTTTTTTTTGGTATAGGGCAAGGAAACAGAAACAGAAAACAAGACTAACTATTGTTTCAATGAGAGGAACAATGCTAGCCGGAATATTTGAACCAGTCCACTTGTGTTGGACGTTGTGAGTGAGTGCATAAGTTGTCAGAGAATGAGCAGCTTTGTTAGCCTGTTTTGGGACGAAACTGTAAGCACCACTACTATTCCTTTTAAGTTCTTCACAACAATCTGGCTGTCTCCTTCTACAATTATGTTATTCAAGTTCAATGCCTCACCTGAACAACCTTGTTTCAATCTCCAAATTGTTGGGAAAATTGGCACCCAGAGCGCAGCGGAATCACAGGATCACAAAGGGAAATTGGTGATTTGAACTAAATATGAGAGAAATAATAAGTAAGACAGAAGATAATAAAGCGCACACACAACCACAACACAAGATATACGTGGTTCGCCTTTACAGGCTACATCCACGGCCAACACCACCAGAAAAACTTCCATTAAATCAAAGACCATTACATGCTCTTTCCACAACCCAAGACAAGCCAAAGAGTTAACAAGACATATCGGAGACACCATCGAAGAAACCATAGAAACCAATTCTCTAACCATTCATCAAACCAGCCTCATGTCTTCTCTTCTACACTTCCTTCACAGCTGCTGGAACAGAGGAGAAACATGGAAACACTAGAAACTAGGTTTAGGGCAAAACCCTAAACACTAAAACACCAAAATCCTCTCTCTATAAGTTTTTCTCTCACACTGATATTGACCTTCACGGTAGCACACGATCCTCCCTAACAAAGAGACCAAAATCCTAAGCACGAGGATTTACCACTCTTCTAGATTGGATTATCTTCTAGCCTACAATTCTAGAGAAACAAACTTAGCCCTTAAAAAACTTTGATTTGGAAACAAGTTTCCCTAACTTGGCCCCTAAATTCCTAAACTTTAGGAATAAGTTTACTTAAGGTAGAAGTTTACCAAAAAAAAATTCCACCCATGACCACGTCTAAAAACCAACACAAACTCTATGCTTCAAAAGAAAGAAAAAAAAAGGCTTCAAATGACTTCACGGAAGGATATCAAAAATCAAACATGGAAAGGGAGCTTGAAAAGTTATGTGAGAAAATTGAGGCAGGCAATGATCAACTAAGTAGGGACCAAAGAATGATTAGACTTCTTTGGTAACCTAATGGAAGTTGAATGATTTTGCTTTGGTAACCTTGTAAGCTTTTGCTAATTAGGGTGCTTCATTTTACTGTTGGCTGTAGCTACTTTTTTTTTATTATTATTACTATTGTAATTTCACCTTTCTTCGAAAAATGTAGCTTGGTAGTGTAGCATAGATAAGGGTAACAGGGATAGGTTTAAGTTTCGTCAGAAACTTAATTAAATCTGATTCAAGGATCAAGATTTAAGAGATAAAAGTTTATAATCAAATCAAATATTGATAATAATAATATTGATAATAAGATGTGTAATAAGATGTGTCTTCTAAACAAGAATCTCAGCCTTTATATAGACTTACATGAACTGATTAAAGGAAAGAGTTTGACGTAAACTAGAAAAGGAAATACTTGCAAAGAAAACTAACTTAAACTGACGTAAGGGATCAACAGTCATAGTTGATCCAAAAGCATGAGGTCAACTGTTACAGTTGATACAGAAGAAAAGGATCAACAATCATTGTTGATACATAGAAAGATGTACTACATCAGTCCCCCTTTCTTGAAAGAAACTCGCCCTCGAGTTAGCTAATAAGAAAAACTTTATTTTCTACATATATTGCTCTAAACTTCGAGTTGTCATCAAAGAATACGAGTTCTTTTCCTCCATGAAAAATGTAGATATCACGTTTACCGACTTACCACGATCAAACACAAAACTTGTAGTTCTAGAGATCATAAATCGAAGCATACAAGAAATGTGTCTCAAAGTAGCATAAGAGCTGTGTTTAAGTTTTCCTCGATCGAACACAAAGATACCAACCATACACTAGTACAAAAATGGCCTTTCGTCACGGTAATATGCCGTGTCCAAAGATCTATAGTCACGGTATTTCATTTTTGAAAAACCGTGACCAAAGCCTGCGAGGCCAAAAGATATACCATTTGGTCACGGAGATTTCCGTGGCTAATGTGTGCATTACACAGTGACCTCAACCTTATTAGTCACGGCTTTTTAT
Source organism: Papaver somniferum (assembly GCF_003573695.1). Lineage (NCBI taxonomy): Eukaryota > Viridiplantae > Streptophyta > Magnoliopsida > Ranunculales > Papaveraceae > Papaver > Papaver somniferum. Next base: position 2,480,491 of record NW_020619603.1, on the reverse strand, counting down.
CATACATCGAGACTAATTTAGCCATTTGTCTCGAAATTCTGTAATACACCGTGACTAAATTTGTTCGTTGGACACGGATTCCCATATTTTACCGGACCAATTTAGATGGTAAGGTGGGATCCCTTATATTCACTATGTCAATATCGTTGCTCATTAATTACAGGGTACTACTTGGAGGGATAAGGTTTTGGAGGGACAAATGGCCAGATAGAGGGAGACTTCAAGATTTATTCCCGGTCATTTTCAAGGCTGTCAAGGCGAAGGATGCATCAATAGCTGATATGATTGTGAATAATAGTTGGAATTTTGAATTCAGGAGGTCGTTGAACGCAAATAAGAAGTTACAATGGGACTTGCTCAGACGTGATTGTTACCCAATACCGGTGTTAGTGGAAGCGAAGGATGAAGTGGATATTATGGAGAATTTTAGTGCTAAGAAGTGCTACGAGGTTTTGACAGGAACCTATCCTCCTTGCAACTTTGATTCTCACTTGTGGAAGCACAATATTCCAAATAAGGTAAGCTTTATTCTCTGGGCAAGTTTTCATGATTCAATCTCTACTAGAGACATGTTAGTTCATCGTGGTATGAGCATTCAAAGTGACTTGTGTGTCTTGTGTAACGACGAGAAAGAAACATTTGATCACATGTTTCTACATTGTACGTATTCATTTGCGATATGGGATTATTTTATCAAGGCATTCAAGATATCTTGGTCGATGCCAAGAAATTTGTTTCAATTCTTTGAAGCTTGGTTTACTAATATTCTTCAAGGAATGGGAAAGAAGGTGTGGAAGATTATTCACTATGCCATTTGTTGGACCTTATGGAAGGAACGAAATGGGAGAGTTTTTGGTGGCCGCCAGAAGAGTGTTGCGGAAAATATTGATCTTGTTAAACAACGTGTAGTTTTGTGGTCTTGTGATACCGATTCCTTTAGATTTGTTCCCCCTAGTCTCATCTGGAGCAATGGGGAAGTTCTCATGAGTGAGTGATTACTACTTGTAATTGTATTCTCTTTTTCTCTGTTTAATATAACATTTTCTTCGAAAAAAAAAACTCTCACCTCACACAAATTCAAATACAAATACACACTAATCTATCCCCAAATACTTAAGATTTTACTAATTATATTAACCACTAAACCTCATTAGTGCGGGCTAGATTAGGAATCAAAAAAATAGTTAGACAAGAGGTGACCCAGATTTGATATTTCGATCCAGTTTTTGTCATGTGGCTATATTCTCCAATTAGTTTTGATATCCCCAATCGCGCGTTCTTTTCTTTTTATCTCTTTTGAAGCATGAGATCTATTTAAACTATCATGAAACAATTACACGAGTGTAAATCATGTATTAGAGTCATTTAATACCATATCGATGTTGAGAATTTTTCCGATTGACTGACGTATGTTACACGATTCGCCAGACCATGTTGCATGTCTTCCTTCCATATAGTTTTGCATTGTGAAATTTGGTAAACTCTCTATTTGATTTCCACAGTCATTCCTGCTATATACCATGAAAATAAAATTAGCCTTTGTGGAAAGAAAAAACCGTCCACACACTCAGGCTATCATGTATTATGTAATGGCCAGCTAGTGATCCACCATGTGTAAATTTTATGAGAAATGATACATGTAATAGGAGTTTTTCATAGTGACTTCTATTGTGTGAGGAGTCTGTAGAATCCAACTTACCCATTTGTAATCTTCTTCTTCACGACAGGGTCTTTTCACACGATTTTTTCCGCATTTTTATGGGCGGAAGTTTGAAAAAAGTTTTGATAGCATTTTGAGAGCAAGTGTTATATGATGGAATCGAAACTATTTAAGTATGATAAAATTCATAGTTTTTTCAACGGAAAATTGGTCATTTATCCAAATATTTTTAAAACATGGTTCAAATGGACGAGTAAAAATTAGTATGGGTGAAACGGACACCAAAAAAATAGCAAGGATGAAACTGGATTCATCCTGATGTAAATTAAAAATAAGAAAAAGTATTTGAAAATGGGTAGGATGAAACTGTTTACATCCCGGCTATTTTTATATTTTTGTCCATTTAAATAGTATCAAAATCTAAATGTTATTTTCACCCACGAATTGTTTATTTTGGTCTTTTTAACCAATTTTGTGTTTTCTCAAGCCGTGTTCCATGGTTTCGTGGGGTGTTTTGTGGAATCCAAGAAAACGTTAATCAGATTAGCGTAAAATGTTACTTACAATAGCGTACTAGATGACGAAAAGCGCAAATCAGAATAGCGCCAAAATCTAATCTTAATAGCGTAAAAGCTACTCATATTAGCGCTTTCTTTATCCGTAGATTAAAACAAATCTAATGGTTGAGGGAAAAACGCTAGTCATATTTTTATCCGCAGATTAAAGCAAATTTAATGGCTGGGAACTGGCGTTATTCTTATTAGCGTAAAACGCTGATTTGCTTGTCGGTTCTACGATTCCACCATTAACCTTGACTTTTTATGAATTATTGTAAATGTTGAAATAGTGGGGAAGATATAAAACTTGGTCAAGTCTAATTAAAAAGACCACCTACTTGAGGGTGGAGTTGTTTTTTCAACGAGTTTGGGATGGAAGAGTCAAAGATGTAATACAACAAGCTAGGTTTACCGAGCATTCCTCCCGCCTAGAATCCCGCAACTAACATAACATGGACCCACTCATGATCTCAATGCAGAGAAGGCTAGCGTGAGCCATCCGATTCCCTAGCGGGATTTTATGCGGTAAGTGCAGCATCAAATCAAAAATACTTACTTGCTAGATGACATATATTCACCTTGGTCCCCCCCGTCCGTATACTTTTTCCACAAAAATCAAACTCTACAGTAATTTAATTAAGAAATACATAACTAAATCGAGAAAGAAAGGTGGTAGGTTCTTCTCTTCTGTCTTTGTCTTCTGTAAAAAGAAAAACAGACAGATCCCATCCACAACATTAATGGTCTCTCCAACACCGACTTTCCTCCCACCATCCTCATCCTCAATCCCCAATTGGATCTCAGTCCTGTCCTCCTGATTAATCCAATCCAACAGATCCATTAGCTATTCGGGTCAAATAGCCATTCAACTGCCACTGGAACAAGGAATTTACGCGGTGGTGGTATACTGTTCAAGATCTAATCTAACAGACAAACAATGGATATCGCAATACCAGTAATCAACAACACTACGACTTCTCTCAAAGGTCATCATCTCAAAGACAACAACAACAAACACGACCGTCGTCTCCCATGTTTCCGACGAACCACCAACAAGATCCACTTCCTAAAACCACTACTAATCTTCATCGTCGCAGCCGCATTCCTACTATCAATCCTAATCACTGCCGCATTCGGAATCGGAAGCTTAATCATCCACAACACCAAATCAACACCGTCGGTATTAACACTGGACGAGACAATGGAGATGCTGAATCTCGTCTGCAACGTCACTCATTACCCCAGCTCATGTAAACATTCGTTATACCAAGAAATCGTCGGTCCGGCGGTGGACAATCCGGCGAGGCATTACGCTGATGGTTTATTCAAGCTGTCGTTGACGGTTGCCACCAGAGAGTTGCAGAACATGTCTTCGTCGATTCCGGCGGTGGCGGTGAATCTGAAGGTGAACCGGAGAGGCGAGAGGGTGAAAGTCGAAGCTGCGTTGAGGGATTGTCGTGGCTTGATTGAGGATGCGATTGATAAGATTGAGACATCCATAGTTTCGATCGACGAGAAGGAGGAGGAGTATAAAAGAGATGAGAAGGGGTTGTTTATGGTGTCGGAGTCGAAGAAGATGGTGAGTGATATACGTGGATGGGTGAGTGCTGCGCTGACGAATACGGATACTTGTTTGGATGGATTGGAGGATGTGCTGGATAATGATGAGAATTCTAAGATTTTGCCGGAAGATTTCAAGGTTGGGATGATGAATTCCAAAGAGTATGTGACGAATTGTCTTGGGATTGTTTCGAATTTTGATACGGTTCATAAGCACATCAGCCGGAATCACCGTCTTTATCGGAGGAGAGTGCCGGTATAGCTTGACTTTCTTTGACTCGAATTTTGGTATAGTTTTTGACTTTTTCATTCATTCATTTGTTTTTTTTTTTTTGGGTGGTCATAGTCTTAGTCTTCTTCTTGTAATTGCTTCCATTCATTCACGTTATCTAGTAGGCAATTGTCTCCGCCGGTTATAATATTATTTATCCACAATCTAAAGTCGAAACTTGTATACATCACATGATCAAGAGAAAAATATATTTGCCGGAAGATTAATACTTTGCCTGAGCAGCAATTCTTGCCGAGTTGCCATAAGAGCTCAGAAGATATGCGACATTGATCAAAAATATAAATGCTGTTTACTGAATGTGCAATTTTAGAGAAACTTTTATGAAACAAGACTCCTATTAAACAAACACCATGCTCACTGGTTACAACCTGCTATTGGACAACCCCATTAGCTTGCAGCTTACTAGCCAAAACAAACAATACTACTTCCAAATGTCCTAGAGCCAAGAGAAGAAGAAGAGGACCCAAGGATCTCGACTTCAAACATACAAGTTTTGCACAAGTAACAACATTATGAGAATAAAACTCTCAAGGACAAAAACTCCATCAACATACACCAGGATTGTAGTTCGTTTGCACCAACAGTTGAATGGTTTGAGATGCAGCAGATAACAGAACACTATGTATAGAACCCACTCACACAGCTCACAGAAGAGAGAAACCAGAAACACCATATACAAAGACCAGCCGGCAGTGTAAGCAAGGACCAAAGAGAATTCATTGAGAATGGGAGAAGCATTAGACATAGTGAAAAGCAGATCACTGGAACGAACAAACCCATCTATGGGAGAAACGAAACACAAGACAGATTGAAAGAAATAGTGTATCAACCAAAAAATCCACAACTGAGAATATGCAACGGTAACGTGGAACTTGTGGTAATGGGTGGTTCCCATTATAACTCCACTAAGGGAGAAGCATGTGCCTCTGCTATGTAACACTAACACCTTCAAAACATCAACTGAGATGTCCATTCAACTTGCTTATAATATAGATTAAGCTCTCTTTCTTACGAAATACTGTCATTGAGATTTGAAAATCCACTGTTCTGAAACTTGATAGTAGATTTTAAAAATAAGCATACAAAGGAACTTAACTGACAAAAAAAAAAAGAGAAATGGAGGCTTGAATCCTATTTCATTCTAGATCAATGATTTGACAAATGCACATTTGTACTAAAAATGTTGATATTTCCCTTACAATTCCCAAATGATCCAACTTGTATCCCATATATGAGGGTGTGTTCTTATTTCACCTTCCATTTAAAAGCTATCAATTTATTTAACCGCTTAACTTTGTAGTGTTTCTGACTAAAAAAAGTTACCTCTGTGTACAAAATGTAATGCCAGACCATAATCGTTCCTCTGGAGCTGCACCAGCTTCATCCTTGATGACTTTTGCCCCCACTTCAGTTGCAACTATCAGAGCTGTCAATCCATCTGGTCCACCGTTTGGATTAGCACCTGCCTGCAGAGATGGCAAAAGATCTAACAAATACATAAATATTCAAAGATCCAGAGTTTAAATCCTCTTTGCGGCCGAGCACAGTGATAAATTCATGGCATATAAACGAACTAGCATTGGTATATACACTCATGTCAAGTCCATATTGCCTCCCGAAACAAGTAAAGAAGAAACATAATGCAAAATAAAAGAAAACCCACCATGATCATGAATTTAAGACATCAAATTTTTTCTATGTAAAGAACTTGAAAAAAGAAATTACCAAAGACGGTGATTATAAGATTTACGGCAGCTAGATTCTTAGCCACGTTACCCGTCATACATCCAGTATAATAGAAAGCAACATAAGGAGTAGTACGATTTCCTTGGTCAACATGGTCTTTGAGATGTCCACCTATGACTACCCACTCTGCAACAGAACCTTTACATTAAAATTGACAAAAGTGCACATAAAATGAGCATACTGTATGCACTGATGATGGGCTTGATTAATAACGAAAGGTAAAAACTATACAGCCTAACTGGCAACCAAGTCTGTCAAGTATAAAACACGATCAGGAAACAGCAAAAAAACCTCGAGATTGCTAGGAAAAGAACTGGGGCGAACCTACAGCATAAAAGAGACTCCACATTAGTCAATTTCCATGACTTCCAGTTCAACAACAGCTCCAACCTACTTGTACCTCTTATGCCTCTTATGTCGGATAATGCTGCAGACGTTCTCGAACTGCTTCATCTTTTGGTTGATAGCATCTATGTCACAGGGTTCATTGCTATCCAGCCATTCAATGGCATTGTTGATTGCATCCTCAACCTTCTTCTTTTTGTCTGATGTTAGCTCCTCCCCTATATCATTTATCATGCCCTTCATGTCAGATGTGTAATTCAAGAAGGCGTTCCTTGAATCCCTCTTCATCCTGTATTCTAAATCTTCTGCCTTGTATTTTTCTGCCTCTCCGACCAGCCTTTCAATCTCAGTCTTCGACAACCTCCCTTTGTTGTTCTCAATTCTAACCATAGCTTTGCTCCCTGATGTCTTTTCTTCAGCCGACACAGTCAATATACCGTCTGCATCAATATTAAAGCATTCAGTGAACCTAGAAACACCACGAGGTGCTGCAGGAATTCCACTCAACACGAACTGACCCAAAAAGTTATTGTCGCTGGTTCTAGCTCTCTCACCCTCGTACACCTTAGTAATCACTTTAGTTTGGTTGTCATGTAAGGTAGAGTACGTTTTTTCCTTCTTGGTGGGAATGGGGGTATTCCTTGGGATAATAATATCCATAGCAAAATCATCAACCTCAACACCAAGAGAAAGAGGGGTTACATCAACCACCACTAAATCCAGCACCTTCTCATTTGCTTCGCCACTCAAAATAGCAGCTTGAACCGCGGCACCATAAGCCACGGCCTCGTCAGGGTTGATGCTTTTGCAGAGTTCCTTGCCATTAAAGAAATCCTGCAGTAGAGACTGAACCTTAGGAATTCTAGTGGACCCACCAACGAGGACAACATCATGAACGTCGCTCTTGTCCATCTTAGCATCCGCCAAACCTTTCTCAACAGGTTCCATACAACTCCTAAACAAATCCTTGTTCAAATCTTCAAATTTAGCACGAGTGATGGACTCCCAAAAATCGACTCCATCATACAAAGCATCAATTTCAATGGTTTCATGGAAATTAGATGATAGGCCCCTCTTTGCCCTCTCACATGGCGTTCTCAACCTCCTAAGAGCCCTTGGGTTTCCACTAATATCCTTCTTCAGCTTCCTCTTAAACTCTTGAACAAAATGATTTACCATCCTATTATCGAAATCCTCTCCTCCAAGATGAGTATCCCCAGCTGTTGCCTTAACTTCGAAGCTACCCTCTTTAATGATGAGTATCGACACATCAAAAGTACCACCACCAAGATCAAAGATAAGAACATTCTCAGCAGCACCAACATCGGTTGTTGCTCTCTTATCAAGACCGTAAGCAATTGCAGCAGCTGTTGGTTCACTGATAATTCGCATTACCTTAAGGCCAGCGATGGTGCCAGCATCTCTAGTCGCATGACGCTGAGAATCACTGAAGTAAGCAGGGACTGTAATAACAGCATGCATAACACTAGTACCAAGATAAGCTTCGGCAATTTCTCGCATCTTAATGAGAACCATGGATGAGATTTCTTCAGCTGAAAACTGCATCTCCTTACCCTTGTAATTGAGTTGTATCATGGGCCTCTCGTCCACTCCAGCAATGACTTTGAAGGGCCATAGTTTAATATCCCTCTGAACAAACCCATCGCTCATCTTCCTACCAATTAAACGTTTCGCATCTACAGAAACAGATTCAGTATACGATATCGAGATGTCTTCTTTATGCTCATGTATCAAAGAACTTTAGACATCAAACTTTACGTAGAGAAGAAATTGAAAAAAGAAAATTAAGATTACCGAAGACTGTGTTGCTAGGATTGACAGCAGCTTGATCCTTAGCAGCCTCACCAACCATACGCTCAGTATCATTAAAAGAAACATAAGAAGGAGTAGTTCTATTTCCTTGACCATTAGCAATGATCTCAACTCGATTATTTTTCCATACACCAACACATGAATATGTTGTCCCTAGATCTATTCCTACTGCTAAGCCCCCTATTTGCTTTTTAGTACCTGAGGAAGACGCCAAGGATATTGATGTCGAGTAGCAGTTTTCGAGAGCCAGGGAGAGGGTCGAAATGGGGAATGAGTTGTTGAGTCTCGATCTGAAAAATAACCAAAAGTTTTGAGTATAAAAAGACAGAGAAACCATATTTGTAAAAACTCATCAATAATTCCATCTAAGTTTAAAAATGATTGAAACCCAGACGAAAGAAAATGATGGAGAAGCAGCAAGAATAAACATTCAGTCCAGTACAAGTTCACTATAACAATAAAACAAACAGATGATGAACACCATAAAACCATAACTTCATATATACTCCAATTGAGTCCCAAATTGCCGAAATCCTTTGAGAAGCAAAAAATTTATTTCATTCTAAACAAAACCCATACTAAAACAAGAACAAAAAAGGAAAAAGATGAAATTGCTAATAGTCCACTACATGTTCACTATAACAATAAAACAAACAGATGATGAACACCATAAAGCCATAACTTCAAATATACTCCAATTGAGTCCCAAATTGCCGAAAACCTTTGAGAAGCAAACAATTTTTTTCAATCTAAACAAAACCCATCACAAAAAATCAAAATATGGAATTGATAACAGTAACAGGGATTGTTTCTTAAAACCCTAGGAAAAAAAAAATCAACTAGACACAGAAAATGAGAATGAGAAAAAGAGAAGGATAGTAGGAAATACCAGTGTTTAACTTCAATCCATGGCTTCTCCATCCTTGCTCTTCATCCTCAAAAACAATTCTTACGTTTTCGTTTTTCTCTGTGAAGTGAACTCAGACAGAGTGAAATGGAAGAAGAAAAATGAAATCCCAGTTTTAAAAACTCGAGGACATTATAGTCATTATGGTGAGTTAGTGGTCCATGAGTCAGCTGTGTAAAGGGTCTGACAGCTGACTTGGATTGAGTTATGAGTCAGATCCAGAATCTGAGTCAGCGAAAAAACAAGCAGACCGTAAGAGTTTATTTCATGGGACAAGTATGAGATGTTGGTTTGATCCATTTTTCTTTTTTTTT
>NW_020619603.1:2459917-2471157 GCF_003573695.1 Papaver somniferum | reverse complement strand
TTTTTTTGACTAGACATCTTTTGAAGCCTGGCATTTTTAGGGGCGACCCAAAAGGAATTAGGGGCGACACTGAAAGACAAAAAAGATCACCCAAACGTAATTCTAAGCTACCCCTTATCTCTGATTTTTCGAAATGGTCAATATGCTCTCATATAATCGGGAGCCTACACCATAATCGGTAGGTTAGAGGTGAATCGGTAGGTTGAATTGAAACTATACCTACCGATTATAGTGTAGATACTTCGGCTAATAATCCCTTGTATAATCGGTAGGTTATTCAACTTGTAAGACTACCGATTATAAGGAGCCCCATATTCAACCTTGGCCAAATTCCATAGGTTCTGAGGGTGCATAGCCGACCATAACCACTTGGCTTAAGTTGTGGATGTAGTCATAATCGGAAACTAAATAGGTTACAAAACTTACCGATTATAAGTTGCCCCAAAATGAGTTTTTTCTAAAATCCTTCACGTAATGAATTTTGAAACCTGTTATAATCGGAAATTTGTACAGCTTAATAACCTACCGATTATAAGGGGCCCCAAATCGAACCCTTGCAAAATTCCATAGGTTTTGAGTGTACACAACCAGCCACAACCACTTGGTTCGTGTTTTGGATGCAGCGGTAATTAGAAGTTTAATATGTTCCATAACCTTCCGATTATAAGTTGCCCAAAAATGAGTTTTTTCAAAAATCCTTCATGTAATGAATTTTGAAATCTAGGTTTAGAGGGTACAGAGCCAGGCATAACCATGTGGCTCGTGAATTTTGAAATCTGCTATAATCGGTAGTATATACAACTTATAAAGTTCCCGATTATACAAATAATCAGAAGTGTAATCCTGTAATCGGTAGTCTGAGTCTATATATTAGTGTTTGGAAATTGTTTTTGGGTCATTGTGAGATATCTTTCGATTGAGTGAGAGAAGAAGAAGAAAAAAAGAAGAAGAAGGGGTATATGTCGCCAACTTCCGATTGTTTCCAACTTCCATAAACATGGATGGGTACGAAGAAGAACGTGAAGTTGTTGAAGTTCAAGGTTCACTACTGTTTAGAGATGAGGATTTGGGGTATATGTTGAATGATCCAAACTTTAGTGGAGATGAAACCCTAGACGACGACGCTTTCATGGAAGAATATGGAGAATCACCCGAGATCAAAGCTAACGATGCATCAAACGAACATGTATGTTGTTATCAAACTCTAATACCCAAGTTATCCATGTTATATGCGTTTGTGTGTGTTTTTGAACGTGAAAATTTGATTTCTGCATGCATTGAATGCCATGAACGACATATATTCGGTAGTTAATTTAGTACCATATCTACCGATTATTGGAAATCGGATATCTGTTGATGTAATAATCTGCTGAATATGGAAAAAAACCCCAAATTGAAAACTTCAATTTCTCACAATCGGAAGTTTTATACATCCACAAACGTCCGATTGTAAAACTTCGCCCCAAATACGAAATTCTCCAAAAATGAAATATTTGTGATTCTTCATATTTAATAATCGGTTGTTTATGAATTACTTTTACCTCCGATTATTGAAGTTTTCTTTACAGGAAAATTGTTCATTTTTCTATTTCGTTAATCGGTAGCTTATGGTCGTAATAGGCAGCCGATTAATCTATAATTGGTCGGTCTGTGTCCTAATGGTACCCGATTAATCTATAATCGGGTGTGTTGTCTCTAAACTATCTTCCGATTATTAATCAAAAACTTGTTCTTATGGTGCGTTGGCGATTGTAGCGGTTAATGACGATTATTATTTGAGGTCGGATACTTCCCTACGCTATGCAAACGATTTGGTACGGTCATGAATCATCTTTTATTTTTCCAATCATGTATGTTACATGGTTATGCTTATTATTTTTGTTTTGTTATATGCGCATTTAGATATTTGGAAGTAAGAAGGAGGCAAAGGTATGGCTTGTGAACAAGGAAAAAGAGAATATGTGCGTGGTAGTTCAGAACCCTTGTGTGTAAAGTGCGTGGTAGTTCAGAACCCTTGGACAAGGATTTCTATATTGGGATGATGAAGGAAGGAGATAGACACGACAAAGAACTACAATTCAAAGACTTAGTTGCGCGTGTAAAGTGCCGAAAGGGATTGAAGACAATCGGATCCAAGTATTGGATGACAATGCCTAATGTGGATATCTCACTACACCATTTTTCCGGATTAGCAACTAAATTTTGCAACAGCTCTTACGCAGTTGCGAATTCGCTACTAAATTTGCAAAAGCTCATAAAATAGCAACAGCTGCTGCTCTTGCGAAATTAGTAACGGAATCAAGCAATTGCGAAAATTTGAGCCTTTTTGCAATTCGCCACGGCTGACCATACACATGTGCTTCCCAACCGTGTGCAAGGTAACACCTCAATTTTTGTAAGTTTCACATGTGCAACGAGTTTGAGTGGATGGGAACTCTACCTTCTATGGTTAGGATTTGATCAGGAAAAAAATGAACGGTTGGGTCAATTATCTCATCTCAAATATCTAAAGGAAATAAAAGAGAGACCACATTCTCTTCGCCTCTATCGCTCGACTCTCTCTTTTTCTTCTCCCTCACCACTATTTAAACCTTCGGGAAAACCGACCATCATTAGACCTTCGAGAAAACCCACCACCACTGATGCTTATATTGTTCTTCAATCTTTCTCTTGAAAACCCATTACTATTTTCTCTTCCATCTTTCTCGTGCTTGATTTTCTACAGTAAAAATTTAGGGTTTCCGATTTCAAAGTCAGGGTTTGCAAAAAAATCCATATTTATGTTTTTCTTTCTTATTCCTCTTGTTTGTTTACTGGTTTACATAATCCTTTGTTTTGTTTGTTGACAGGGTTTTAAGAAGAACATACAACTGGTATAATCACTTTATCGTTTGTAGTTTCTAATTAATTGTTTTGGGCGATTCGTTAAGAATATCTTGTTTATTTATTCTCGAATTTTTATCATTTTGGTCTTGATTTGTGTTAGATTCAGTGAAATCTGATGTGTATTAGGTTTATTCACGATTTATTTATTTATTTGGGAATTTTTGATGAATCAGAGGATTGGTTTGCATTTTCCATGTATTGATATGGTTTTGAGACGTGGGTTTGTTTTATTTTTTAATTTTGATTAGGGTTCAACTTCGGCTATTTTTGTGTGAAGTGTGTAAATTTCAGCAATTGATGGAGTTCAGATTTGATTTGCTATGAATGTTGTTTCTCTTCCGCTCTTGTATTGATATGCTTTGTATTGATATGTATGGATATGGTTTTGAGATGTGGGTTTGTTTTAATTTTGAATTTTAATTGGGGTTCAACTTTGGCTATTTTTTTCTGTGAAGTATGTAAACTTCAGCAATTGATGGAGTTCAGATTTGCTGTGAATGTTGTTTCTCTTGTTGTTGATCCTAAATCTTAACCACTCAACAAAGAAATGGTATACAGTAACGACCATGAGTAGAATCAATTTTTCTCACTCAATTTTTGCAACAACATCAGATGCTACAGATTCACCACCGGCTGAAACATACGAGTACCAAGCAGAGGTAAGACTCATCATAAACTGATTTTTTTGTTTGTTTTGTTTTTCCTTCTTCGATATTCTGGTTTAAAGGCTCATGAAATTTGGTATGTTTTGTGTTGACAGGTTAGGTTTTCTGGTTTAGATGAAGGTAACTATCCTGTATCTTGGTTCTAGAAAGGTTGTTAAATAACTTCCTAGAGATTCCCTTATCTGACTAAAAGTTATCTTAAAATGTTTCAGCCAAAAGGTTTTGATGTTTTCACTCTTACTTTTTCATGGGAAGGTATCATTTCTTAACTGGTAGTATTCAAAATTTAGTTAATAACTTGCGTTATTTCATCTTTTTTAGATTCATATCTGAAATATAGGAGGTTTGTACTTTGTAGGCTATGCCTGGATGATGGTCCAAATGAATGGTTAGTATACTATGATGAAAACCTTCCTTTTGTTTTTTTCCTCCTCTATTTTGCTCTAGATTTTCTTTCGCTTTTGATGCGGACCATGTGGTTGACTCTATATAAGATAGCTAGTTTTTGGGTCTCAGGAAAAGGAGCTTTATGCTTGGGTCCTCAAAATAATATATATAAAGTAGAGTCTGAACTGAAATATGGTGTGAAAATATATTGCTTGGACTACTACTTCGAGGTCAGCTCCTGTTAATTAGCATTTCTCTTCTTTGATTCACTAAGTTTCTTGCAACCAATCATCATTGAAAGCTTAAAATCGAAGTCTGACAAGTAGAGTTATGTATTTGATGTGTTCGTGGTGTAGCAAATCAACTTAGTAGCCTATGACCGATAAATACAAATGAGCAAGATGGGAAGTGGTAAAGTGCTCAGGTGGCAACAATGATGCATCACCATCCTCATGGGAAAGCCATAGGATTTGGCACTGCTAGAGTAGCTAGTCGAGAAAGTTGCGATAGTGGCTACTGCTTGTTCCTGCAATAGCGATTACTGGTCGAGGTGAATAACTTTTCCTTGATGTAAATTTGAACTGATATGTTACTTGTAGGGTTGTTCATGGTCGATTTTGGTTCGGTTTCTAGCCAAACCAAAACCGAAACCAATACTATTGGTTTCTAATAATCTAAACCAAACCAATCCATTAACCATTGGTTCGGTTTCCAAATGGTTCCAGTTGGTTTCGGTTTGTCCCAGTGATTTTTTGGTTAACCAATAATTATGTCAAACCAAAAAAAAAAAGATATCACGAATAGTTAAAGCTTACTCTAACTCTAGAGATCAAAAGAAGATATATATTATATCTTAATTTAGTTATTGAAAAATAAAAAAAAAATAACGGGAAGAAAAAAGTCGAGTAGGAGCAGCTGTAGTTGGGGGTGGAGAAGGGAGGCGACTGAGAGAAGGAGAAAGAGAAAGAGGGAGAGTATCATAATGAAATATTAGATTTAGGATTTCTATTTATCCTATAAATCAATGGGTAGAATCTAATACTTGTAAATCGACGGTAGAAACTAAGTTTAAAAATTAATCGGTTTCCAATGGTTTTTGGTTCGGTTTTAGAGGTCAAACCAAACCAAAACCATCACTATCGGTTTTCCACTTTCTACACTGTAACCAATCCATTAGTAAATGGTTCGGTTTGGTTTCTTCCTAATTGGTCTGGTTTGGTTCGGTTCCAGCGGAAAACCGAAACCATGTTCAGCCCTAGTTACTTGTGTTATGTGCATAACTTCTGATGATACTAAAATGATTTAGATGTTTTCCGTGTATTTCTTGGTTCTTTTCTCCCATCTAAATTAGTTGTTCTTAACTGTTGCAAAAAATAGGGCAGTGCAAGTGTTTTGTACTACGCATGTTTCGTTCTTCAGGTACATTGGCTTCATGTAGTTGAGATTTACGTTGTTGTTAGATTGCATATCTATTCCTCAAAGATATATTTCATAGTTTATGCTATCTTTTACTCTCTCTTTTTTCCAGATTTGTTTCAAGGATTGCTTCATGTAGTTGAAACTTCAGCTAAGGCCATCAGAGGGGAATATCAATCCCTGGTACGTACTTTTCTTTATGCTTATGTTTTCATGTTTACATGGTTGAATACTAACCTTCAATATACTTTTTTGTGAGGTAATGATCATTATTGCTGGGTGACAAGTGAATTGCGCCCCAGTGTGCATTATTCAGTTAATGCACACTGGAAACCCTAGCTAGAGCACACTGGAAGAAGAAGAAGAAGAAGAAGAAGGGATTTATGATGTTGGCATGAAAAATAAAGGAGTTGATGAGTTTCTTTCTGTGTCCATTTGGTGAGTTCCCTTTCTGTGTCCATTTGGTGAGTTCCCTTTCTGTGTCCATTAGAATTTGTGATGTTGGCAACAAGTACATGACCAAGTTTGCTGGGAAGGATGCTTTCCATTTGATTTTTTGTAATTGGCCTGAATAAATTGTTCAAATGGAAGACTTTATTGTTTTGTGGGCATTCAATCTGTGTCTCAGTAGTGTTTGTCTGGCCTGGATTTGGCCTGAAAATGTTACAGGGAACTCTTGACTAAGTCAACGACAAGTTGATTAGACTTTTTTTATCATGTTGCAAAACATTAGAAACGGCCAGAAGCTGTTGCTAAATTTAGAACCAGAGTAATAAATCCCGGTCCGGCTAAGTTTAGCCGTTCTAAGTTTTTCTGGTTATTTCGCAACTGCTTCAAGCTGTTGCGACAATAATATAACAACAGCAGCCAACAATTGCTAAACCTTTTCGCAACAGCCGAAAGCGTTGCAAAGAGGAAAAAACACTTGGGTGAACCGAAAACTGTTGCGAAATTTCTTCGCAACGGCTTAAGAGCTATTGCAAAATATATGCAACACCAAGTTTCGCAACGGCTTGCCTCTGTTGCAAGTCCCTTTTGCAACAGCAGAGAAGCTGTTGCTATTCAGGAAAAATGGTGTAGTGTCTCTTAGCGGACACTTTGAATTGCGCGGTACATTTCTTTGTTCCTCCTAAGTATGGACACTCTTTTATGTTTGCACCTATAAGGACGATTTGCGATGAATTGGTTAAAGATAGAAGAATTGTTATGACATTTGTGAATGAGATGCATTTTATCGGTTTAAGAGTAAAGAGAGAGTGCCCATTACCTCCTTTGGGTGGTTGGAGTGATTACTTCCCAACGAATCATTGTAACGATTGGTTGAAACAATATGAGACTAACATGTTAGATTGGGATTGTGTCATGAAGGACAACTTTACGGAAGGCCTACTCGAATTGGTTCTGTCAGATGATGAAGATGAATGATCGTTACTTTTGAAAGATGTGTTTTTTTGGAAACTTTTGGAAACTTCTGTGAAGTATAAAGCTATAATCGGTAGGTATATTATTAATATATTAGCGAATTATACAAGTTTTTGTAAACAGAAACAATCAATGTTAAAATCGGTTATCATATTTTCTAATGCTACTTCCGATTGTAAGTCTGATAAAAAAACTGAAATTTTTTCCCAGAATCGGTAGATTACATATTAAATAAACATCTGATTGTCAACAAACTCTGACAAAAAAGAGTGAATTTTTTTTCCAGAATCGGTAGACAACATATGAAATAAACTTCCGATTTCCTGTAATCGGTAGACTACACAACTTAATAACCTCCGATTGTAACCATCGATCAATCTTCACACTGTTGCAACAGACTTCAGGAATTCATAACTCCCATCATAAGTGAATTCTTCACCCTTTTCCACTAAGTACTGTCTTTTTGCGAGTGTCTCC
Source organism: Papaver somniferum (assembly GCF_003573695.1). NCBI lineage: Eukaryota > Viridiplantae > Streptophyta > Magnoliopsida > Ranunculales > Papaveraceae > Papaver > Papaver somniferum. Next base: position 2,463,904 of record NW_020619603.1, on the reverse strand, counting down.
TACATAAACAAACACAAAATTATGTCAACTTCGTTTTAGTAAGAAAGATTAGACACCCTGTGTTATTTAAAAAAAGTATGCAAATACTTAAAAATTGTTGGATCGACAAGCTTAAGTGGCTAGTGTTAAACATCCTCTTTTGTATCGTTATGTAATCATTTACCGCTTTTTGGACAAGTCGGAAACGATCATGAACTTGTTGGAGTGATCTTTGCTTTGGATTTCCATACTCTCGCACAAATTGGCTATATAACCTCGCCCAAAAAACTTTGGGTTTTAACCTCGTGCTATCACATCTTCACGTCTTGTTTCATGATACCATGTTTTCACAATGACCAAATCTTCAGCTGCGTCAAACGTTGCCATGCTTGTTAGTTGAGATATAGAATGAATTCACAAGAGTAGACGATGGAAAATGTATTTGTAGAATACACGATGCTATATATGTGTTGTTTGGTGCATAAATAAGAAGAGTTTACCCTCCTTATATAGATGAGAGTCCCAACGTCTCTATTTTTTTGAAAATATGGCCGTTGATGCGTACTTTTACAAGACTGTACTGAAATTACGCACAATTATTCCACACAGTCGGTAGGAATGAACCAAAGAAACCGATTATGAGTAATCGGTAGATATTGATAGTTATATACTTCCGATTATAGGTTGTTTTGTCAACAGAGTTCTCAGTCTCATTAGAGTAGTATAATCAGAGGTTTATCAATATGTATAGTCAACTGATTGTGTGTGGTTTTCGAAGCACGGCTAGATTCTTTTGAAATAAATAGCCGTTGGTTTATAATCGGTAGGTATATAAAGAAATCAAACTTCCGATTTTTATAAATATTTTGAAATTCATAACAATATCACCCACGTATCATCATAATTTTACATTGAACTTCCAAAATTCTATTGCAAGGTATTGTGATTAGCGTCGTGGACGTATTGGACGAGTCCTAAACGGATTAAATCTTTCCATCGCCCTAAGGATTCTAAAATGAGCTTCGTAACGGAAGCTTGATCTTTTCCATCTCCGCCATTCCCCGTGAGATCGTTCTATAATCTCATCATTGGTTTTATCCCTCAATCGATATTAATTCACAAGATAAGTTAAATGGACGAATTCTTCGACGTGTCCGTTTATTGAACCAATTCGGCATAAAAGATCAGCGGAGTGGCGGTTGTTTGGGTTACTGGTGTCGGCGCAAAATTTTTCGTGAATTTTCCCCAAATAACTCATACTCATTAGGCCCCCTTGCCTACGTTCTTCGCCTCGTCTCGGATATAATTGAACATGGCGCCTACATAAAGATAAATCTTCTTCAATCGTGAACTTCGTAGGATTAATGAATGGTTGTTCCATTATGTTGAAGATGATGTTGGAGAGAGTTTAAAGATATTTGTGTTCCATAGAGGGTAAAAGGATACAATCCTTATATAGAGTTTAGAGTTCAAACGGCTTTACTTTGCAGGGGAAACTGTATAATCGGTAGTCAAATAAGGTACTTTCCCTTCCGATTATACAGTTGCCCTAAATTTTGTTTTTGCCGAAATCTCAATTTTCTCGAATTTGAGAACTAGTATAATCGGTAGTCAAATAAGGTATTTCCCTTCCGATTATACAGTTTCCCCAAATTTTGTTTTTGCAGAAATCTCAATTTTTTCGAATTTGGGAACTAGAATAATCAGTAGTTAATACGACTTCCGATTACACAGTTGCCCCAAATTTCTTCTTCGACAAAATCACCAATTTGGGGAATTTAGGAGCTACTATGATCAGTAGCCTAGTGAGGTTATTATTCTACCGATTATTATACAACCAAGATACACGTTTGGCACAAAATCGAACTTAATCGGTAGTATAACCACGTTAAGAACCTTCCGATTTCGATATATCAATCGGGAAAAAAATAGCTTCCGATTATGTAAGGGCATTAACGTATTCTCCGCGTTTTTGGACATCCCTTAACATTGTGTATGGGTTGGGAATAAAAAAGTCGCCCCTAATTCTCTTGGGGTCGCCCCTAAAAATGCCAGATTTTGAAGAGTACTATTATTCTTCTTAACTGTTATTTTGTTTTCTGTTAAGAAAATGAATAACGGACTGGTTGCATAGTTCACTAGTTGAACCGACCTGGTCATCGGTTTAGTAAAATAGACGGTTTTCAAGAAAATTGTGAAATGCCAACTACGTTTTCTCAACCAGCCAAGCGCAGTTGCAACCTCGATTTACAACAACGGGAGTCAGTTCCTATAATGTCCATTTTTGGGGCAGTGGATCTCCATTTTCGATACGAAGGAAATCGCAGAATCTTTTTTATTTCTTTTGGTTTTCCATAATAGTCTGTAACTGGTTTGCATGGTTCACTAGTTGAACCGACCAGGTCATCGGGTTTAGTAAAATAAAACAGTTTTAAACAAAGTTATCATATGACTCTTGAGTTGACGGAAGTGACTAGCTTGTCCGCTCCAATTCTCAAATTTATACTGATCAAGACAAAAACATATACGGATTAATTTATGGAAAATTTCTTGTTTGGTCCTAGGCCCATATAGTTATTTATAGTAGGGTCCAATCGGATCTTTTTTTTATCCGGAGGTCCAAAATTAATTAAAACATGGAAATGTCTATAATACCCATTACTATCAAACGTGTGTGTCTACACTGCTTACAAATTTGAGTACATATCTGGTACACTGCTTACAAATCTGAGTACATATCTGCTACACTACGTACAAATCTAAGTATGTATCGGCCTCACTGCTTACATATAGAGTATGTATCCGTTGGACATATTGAACCTGTAAATGTGACCAGAATATAACAATATTAAAACACGGCAACAAAACTAGCATCTATTTCAGTATTTCGCATACGTACTCATGGATCAAACCAAAATAAAGTGGCAAAACTATGAATAAAACAGAATTAAAAGAAGTTTTTATCAGTACAACATATACGTACCGCGGATTCATAAACTAAAAACTCAATTACATGTCAAGAAGTGATGAATCCATGAATATAACCGAATCAAAGCACATACTTCAGTATTTCACATACGAACTCATGGATCAAACCAAAAAAAGTGGCAAAACTCTGAATAAAACAGAATCAGAAGAAGTTTCAACCAGTACAACATATATGCACTCCTGTATCAAACCAAAAAAAATAAGAGAAAACCTATAGATTCATAGTAAACAAAAAAAGAAAACAGTACGTATATGTTACCCGAGGACTATGGCATCACTCAATCTGCTGGCCCCGCTAAACTACATTTTGCACAAACGAAAAAAGGATATTAAGATCACATCTTCTTAGGTAAGGAAAGATGGTCCAGATGTAATTTAACGATTGATCACATTGGTGGGTGTAACTGATCTCGAACAAGTCTTTTTCTAGAAATAGACGAGATTACAAATATTCAAAACTGTAAATGCATGATTCTATTACAAATTACAAATTTAAATTAAGATAGACAAACTAGATTTACCTTTTGCGGAGTATTATTCTTTCCAAAAGCCATATCCTGTAGTATGCGGGCAGTCATCTGAATTATCAACAAGGCCACTATCAGCTATAACAACTAAAAAATTTAGGTAAATACTAAATATCATTCAAATGAGAATACATTGGTGACAACTTGGAGTCCGAGATACATCAACTGGAAAACGATGATCGAGCAAATTGCAAGTTAATTTCTAAACACGGATTTTATCAAAAGGCTGTATGAACATAGTCAAATTTACTCTTAACAAGTTCCATAAGTGAAGAACTGCAAATGCACAAAGGTGTCGTGTATTTCTTAAATAGTTTATCCAGAATAACAAGGATTACCTTGCCACCATCAACCCCTCCTTCATAGCAAGGTTTCAAACTAATTGCACGCTGAAGGTAAGATGCCCAGCGTCCTGTGAGCAAATCCCTCCTAATCATTTCAACGCCGTTTTGGTAATACTATTTTGAAAAAGAAAAAAAAAAAAAAAAAAAAA